>NC_143260.1:88696817-89001135 GCF_984573655.1 Nuphar pumila
GTTGTCGGTACAACCAAGTAAGGGTGTCAATGGGTTGGGTTTGACCTGGACCTGGACCATACCATACCCTATAGGGTCAGGGTTTGGTGATAAATAAGAAGGTCCTATTAGAAACTGGGTCAATCCTGAAAGGTCTGATTAATATATGAAGTCGGGTATGGTTTGTGAAATTTTATACCAGATCCAGTCCCAACCAGAGTTCTCACACTACAAGAAATCTGTGGTTTAGCGATGGCGACAATCCATCGCTAACCCGTCGCCAATCCGTCGCTGTAGAGCTTAGCGACGGCTAACTTTTATCACAAATTTATAGTCGCTAATTAGCGACGGAACATGTCTGTCACTACTTTCATCGCTAAATTACGATAAATTAGCGAATGCTATGATTTGTCGCAAGGTCATCATTAATCTGCAGAGAATTGAGTTTGCGACAGATATGAATCTGTCGCTAATTCTGTCGCTATTGTAGCGGCAGAATTGCGATGGATTAAAATTCATCACACAACATCAGTCAATTCAGTTTTGCAATGGTTAAATATCCACCCTTGATCTGTCGCTAAATTGGAGGCCGATACTAATTAGCGACGAATAAAATCCATTGTTAATCAGTCACAAAAAATAAAAAATAAAAAAAATTTATTTAAAATATAAATATCAAAAAAAAAATTCTCGTGATACAATTTATATATCCTGTGTATAAAAAATAAAGTACACATAAAAAATACATATACAAAGCAACTAAAACAATTTATCGATTCATTATAATCCTCGCAAAGTTCTAATTATTTACAAGTGAATATTTACAAAGAGTTTCTTTTGAAACAACAAAAAGGTACAACAAATTCAATACATGAATCTAATCATCGCCAAGATTCTGTGCATCATCTTCTTCATTGTCTTGATCTACCCCTTCAGCTTCTCTATGCTGATTACCTCCAGCATCCTACAAGAGAAAAGAAAGGTTAGTATTGATAAGCAAAATATTATGAAATAAATTATATGCAATCAATGTAACATGAGTGAATTACACATAGTCTAGCCAGCAATAAAGTGAAGGATATTAACAGAATTCAGATGTGTTCTAAGGTTGACAGAAAAAAATCATAATGATTCAATCATGCAAATATGTGTATGTGTTCTAAGGTTGTCAAAAAACTCTAATAGTGATTCAATCATGCATATATGTGTTCTAAGGTAGTGAAAAAACTTTCATAGTGATGAAATCATGCTTATATGTGTTCTAATATAGTGAAAAAACTTTAATAGTGATAAAATCATGCATATGTGTTATAAGGCAGTCAAAAACTTTCATAGTGATGAAATCATGCTCATATGTGATGAAATCATGCATATACTAGCTTAAAATCTAACGACATAAAACTTTCATACCTGACAGGCACCTACAAACGAAGTTCTCCTATCTCGAAAAAAGCTACATAACTCATTACGGATAACGTTGAAAATTGCTTCATGTAAATAGTCATGCATTGTGTCATTAACAAGCTGGCGGCCACCATCCCAAGAATTAGGCAGGTAAGTCGGATGCTTGGAGCTGATGCTGGCGGGAGAACTTTGAGAGTCGTGACTGGAAGATGCAACGACTGGTGAGGTGTTCATATTACTCCCAAACACGAACACATGACCCTTTTTGGGTTCACCTATTGCAGTCACCCATGCTGCAGGACCAAAAGGTGAATGCTGAGTATAGTCATCGCCATATTGCTCTACCATCTGTTGCTCGTATGACTCCTACAAAGTAATGATTACAGTGTAAATTAATAATTAAGAATTACAATATTTATGATAATTTGTATATTACAATGTTTATTAATACAATAAATACATACCATTATCATTTTCGCCTTCTCTGATACAAACTCTTCTGTGGTCTTACGTTTATGTGTTTCAACAAACACATTGCATCTTAAAAATCTGACCTGATAGTAGGAGGGCCATGACCCTTCCACCACAATGGATCATCTATCCGGCCTGATGCTTTTCTTGCTGCAGTTTTTATATTATGCAACATGTCTGCAAATCGATTGACAACCACCTTCTGCCACACCTTCCTCGCATCCTGCTCCTCCATCGTAGTCGCGAAGCGATTCAAAGCCTATAAATAATTTCAGAAAGTTAGTAGACATAACTATAACAAAAAATTAAATATGAAACACATTAACTATGAGAAACGATTGTATACCATGAATGAGGACCATAATCTGTCCAATACCTCATTCAGGTACTCTTTCCATTGAGCAACCGGTCCTGGTAGATGTTGAACTAGTGACTGCCTAATCTTTCGTATTACTTCTTGTGGCTCGAACCTCGCACTGCACATGAATTAGTACACATTAATTATCAATATACAATATTTATAAGATAAATATAGGATAAGTGAAAATGAAATACTTACGGTCAATTATCGATATATACTATTTGAATGAGTCATCATGTGTCAGACTGAGAAGACCCTGTATCCGACGTTGTCTCGAGATGTGTATGAATAGCTGGTGTAGGTGGGTCATGTGCAGATGAAACATCATCTATAGAAAAATGAGTTAGAAATTCACACAATGCGCATTTAAACTAATCAAGTATACAATTAGTTAAATAATATACCTATCAAAGCAGCATGTGAAAATGAAGGCGGAGACTGGCTACCACTAGGTGCTCGACCATTGTGACCTCCACGAACCATATTCTAACAAATAAAAAATGTCATGCAATACATTCAAACATTGCAATACCTTCAAATCATTGCAATACATTTCAATACATTCAAATCATTCACATCAAATATTGCAATACATTAAAACATAAGATATGACATCACTTGCTAATCATGGATAACTTATCTTTAACTTGCAATACAATTGGATCAATTACATAACTCTATATCTTCATGGATATATAATCAAATCCAAAATAACTTCATGCAAGACATTCAGATATTACAATACATTCAAATCATTCAAACACGTTACAATACATTCAAATCATAACTCTATACCTATCGAAGATACATAATCAAATAAAAAATAACTTTATGCAATATATTCAAACATTACAATACCTTCAAATCATTGCAATACATTTCAATACATTCAAATCATTCACAACAAATATTGCAATACATTAAAACATAAGATATGACATCACTTGCTAATCATGAATAACTTATCCTTAACTTGCAATATAATTGGATAAGTTACACAACTCTATATCTTCATGGATACATAATCAAATCGAAAATAACTTCATGCAAGACATTCAAACATTGCAATACATTCAAATCATTGTAATACATTCAAATCATAACTCTATACCTATCGAAGATACATAATCACATCGAAAATAACTTCATACAATATATTTAAACATTGAAATACCTTCAAATCATTCAAGTCATTTCAATACATTTCAATACATTCAAATCATTCACATCAAATAGAGGTGTGTATTACAAGATGTATTTCACTAGCTCGAGAATGCTTCCTCATCACTTATTTGACTTTCATATTCTTCTTCTTCCTCCTCCTCTTCTTCGTCATCTTCTTTTTCTTCTTCATTGGGCGTTCATCCACTTGGTATATCATTTGGATCACATCCTTTCATGCATGTGCCATTGGACAATGGAGATATAACATGCATACCATGTGCGACATCGTGACCATAAGAGAAGTCATACATATCATCTGATTGATAGTAATCATTCTCTTCAGCTAACTTGTCTTTCTGTAACTGATCATACTCGGGGTATAGTTTAGACTTCACCTTGTAAATTGTCCACCATTCATTTCTATCTGACTTTCTTGTACTCGGATATGAAGTATAGTAAACTTGTTGAGCTTGCGAGGCTAATATGAATGGTTCATATGTTTCAAACCTTGATTTATAATTCACCTCCACAATGCTTGAGACTTTGTCAACTCTTGTTGCCGTGGAATCAAACCAATGCCACTTGAATAAAGTTACCCTATTATTTATGCCTAAGTAAGCCAACTCAATTATTTCTTCTATAACACCATAGTAGTCATGTTCATTTTCACCGTAGCTGCTACCCTTGACACACATGCCACTATTCATCGTTGACTTGTTTACACCATAGTCTTTTGTATGAAATCGATAACAATTTACGATGTACCCATTATAACATTGCACAACTTTGATCAGACCATTTTATAAATCGCATATTCCTTGATCTTTAACATCACCATGGCGGACATACAAGCATAAACAATGACTGTGATCACGACCAATTAAGTAACTTATTATTGTTTACACAGAAAGAATGTATGTCATTGTCCTTACCAACTCTTTCAACCATGCCACAAACTTATTTTCATGTTCTTTCTGTACTTCTGTATCAGTGAGATGTATATATATATATATATATATATATATATATATATATATATATTGTCATTCAATCACAAGAACTATGATGCATGTATTGATAACTTAATATTTTCATGTGCAAAACCATTCATTTGAAGCATGTTTGAAGCATTGATAACTTATCATTCATTTTCATATGCAAACTCATTCATAACACAATACATTCATTTGAAGCATGTTTTCATGATACAATTTCACATGGAAGTCATAATCAAATTGAAAGTAACTTCATGCAAGCATGAATACAATCACATCAAACAGTGCAATACATTCAAATCATTTATATCAAAACAATGGCAAACATGTACCTGCAGCAAACACACTCTAATATCCCGCTAACTACTACCATGACTAGCATGAAATCCGAACTCCAAAAATAAGAACACTTCTATTTTCATACATTAAAATCATGCTCAGCATGATCTTCGAATTCCATCAAAGCAGACCTAGATATCCACAACTAAGTGAGTGTGTGAACATAAAAGTGTTGCATCCAAGAAATTAAATAACCTATGATGCGTATGCATCACTTACTCACCACGGGTATTTACCCGATTTGCATTGCTTTTGTCACTTACTCACCACGGGTCGCGGGGCATAAGCGAGATTCATTGCAGAATCTGTAAGAGACACTGTGTTAAAATGAAGTTTATTACCCGATGACAAGGGGGGTGACACCCCTATCAGAAATGAGCCCAGACAGGGAGATGCAACCCTCTGCTGAAAGTGAGACAAGCAGAGGCGTTGCCCTTGCCAGCAGTAAGGTCAAGGCAGGGAGCGAAACCCCCTGCCAGATCATTCACAAGAGGCAGGGGGTGGGACCTCCTGAAGGGAAGCATTGGGAGGCAGGGGTTGAGCCCCCTGCCGGGAATCAATCATGAGGCAGGGGGGTCTCGCCCCCTATCAAGGCAAAATTTCCCGACAGGGGGTTCCGCCCCCTACCAGGAAAACAGACAAAGGGCAGGGCCCTGTCAAAATGATCGAGGACAAGGGGGGCGAAGCCACCCCCTGCCAGGGAAAACAAAAGGGCAGAGGGCTTCTCCCCCTGTCAAAATTATCGAGGACAGGGGGGGCTAAGCTACCCCCTGCTAGGAAAACAAAAGGGCAGGGGACTTCTCCCCATGCCGATCATAACGAGGACAAGGGGGCGGAGCCCCATTGCCGGAGAAGTCAAGAGGACAGGGGGCGAAGTTCCTTGTCTGCATTCAAAATGACAGGGGCGAAGCCCCCTGTCCTGCTGGAGATCGAGGCAAGAGGAGGGCCTGGCAGAGGCGATCGGGGCCTCTGTCAGCCCCCGCCGACTACAGAGGGGTGGGGAGGGCCCGGTAGAGGCTGTCGAGCCTCTGTTGGCCCTCCGGCAACCATAGGAGGAAGAGGGAGGCTCCAACAAAGGTTGGCGGCCCTCTGTCAGACCGCTGACGACCCTTATTTCAAGGGGGAAAAGCAAGGTGGAAAGGGGGAGGGTTACCTGCGGAAGGAACCAACGAGAGGTTGCTGGCAGGGTCATCGCAGACTGGGGTCGTCGGCTCGCCGAAAAACGCTGAGGGGGAGCAACAAGAGAGAGAACAAGAAAGGGAACGAAAGAGGAGGTCGTCGGACGGGGCTCGCCAGAAAACACAAAGGGGGAGCAACGTGAGAGAGAACGGGAGAGGGAACGAGAGAGGAGGTCACCAGGTGGCGAACAGGCGACGAGAGGTCGACGGGTGGTGGGAGGGCGACGAGCGACGGGAGAACGATGGGCGGCGAGAGGGCGACAAATGAAATAGAAAGGGAAAAGCAGCTCACATTAGGGTTTTACGGGGGAAATTAGTGACGAATTAGCGACAAAATAATTTTGTCTCTACTCCGTCGCTACTTGGCGACGGAGTAGCGACAAAATTTTTTTGCCGATGATCCGTCGCTAAAGTGCGAAGAAACTTGAGATAGATTTTTTTTGTTGCTAATCCGTCACCAAGTAGCGACGGGAGTTTTCTTTCGCTAATTATGCAAATGTTAGCGACAAATAGTTTTCTCTAGCTAATCCGTAACAAATTGGCGTTGGATTATTTTCGTCACAAACGTCTGTCGCTAATTAAAGTTTTTCTTGTAGTGTCACTAAGATTTGTAAATTTTTAGTGTAAAAAATTTATTATTTTACCGAGTCTGATTCATGGAATCCTTATAGGATCCAAGTATGGTTTCTCTTATAATGGATCTGATTAGACCCTGGTCTGAACCCGAGACCATAATCTCAAATCAGGTCTGGCTTTGGTTCCACCTGAGTCCAAACCAAACCCGACCCGGACATCTGTATCTCCAAGTAAGGGTGGTCAACCCGATGAGCTCTCGAGTACCCACCCCTAAATGTGCCAGGTTTATTCTGCCATGTGCAGCCTGAGACTGATAAAACTTACATCCAAGTAAGGGGCGGTCTAGTACCTGGCCCAAAATGTGCTAGGTTCAGGTTGCCATGTGCAGCACAAGCTTGATAAGATAGTTAGCAATATGTGGAATGGCAAAAAAATGTAAAATATTGAATACGTTATTTGAAAGGTTTTATAATAAAAAAATGACACAAGAAAATGATTTAGCAAAAAAATTGGCGAACAATAGATACAAATTTGATTTCCTTAAAAAAATAGATACAAATTTGATTATGTTCTATATTCATAAAATGGGGTAAAAAAATGGACATGTATATTGGATTCTCCTTGAAAGACAAATTAGGATATATTTACTATGAGCTTCAAATTCAAAAAACATTGTGATCCAATCCAAATAGATCCATAATTGAGTTTTTTTGAATGATACTTTTTTCAAATATAAATGTTCTTGTTCTAAACGTTTCTCTCAAAAGAACACATATTTTTTTGCTGATGTTTTGAAAAAGATGAAGTTTCAATCTGCACCACCAAGACTCATAATTGGTGAAAATGAAAACTCAAGAAAGAAGGGATTGTATACAAGTTGGATCATGGTTGATCCAAATCCAATTCTGCATTTTATGCAAGAAATCTAAACCTGAACTCGTACTAGATCCAATATAGTGGAATTGAATCACATACAAGTTTTACATGGTACTACTGGATCTAGTAAACAAAGACTGGAAACATGTGCTTGACATGTAAAAAGTATAATAAGATTAGATCTCATCCAAATCCAAGTATACATCTGAATTGAAAATGACAACCCAATCACATGTCCGAAAACACATACATACTCTACCTTAAGATCCACATCTGAAAATAATGTGTTGGATTGATAAAGATGTGCCTTGAAGTTCGTGCAACAAGGAGACACCATCAGAGGAGAAGAAAGAGGGGGAGGTGAATAGAAGTCTAGCATGAGGATTAGGGTTGAGACATCTCCTATTATATTAAAGTATGTAAAAAATTACAATGATGTCATTATATAAAAGAGTTTTAACTTGATAAACAAATATACCCTCATTAAACAATATAAATATAAACATATCAATACAAAGCCTTCTACACGTGATTCTTAACATGCCCCCTCAAATTGTGCATGAGTAAGGACCATAAATAGTTTGCTTTTAAAAGCTAATGCCGACTGATAGAGAGCGGCTTGGTAAACACGTCTACAATTTGATGTTCCTTGCAAATGAATTTAGGTTGTATCTCTTTGTCCTCAACCTTTTTCCTCACAAAGTGTTGGTCGAGTTCATGTTTCATCTTCCTATGTTGAACTGTGTTTGTTGATATAGCAACTGTGCTCTTGTTATCACAACAAAGAATTGAGAAAGTAATTCTATGATGCAAATTGACCAAGAGATATATCCAAGATACTTCAGTTGTGACCACAACTATGACACGATACTCTGTCTCCTTACTAGATTTGGCCACAATCATTTGCCCAACTTCGGTTAGTCCAAATCAAACAAGTATTGCAAAATAGATAATCTTCCTACACAAGATATCTCAAAATAACTTCAGAAATCAATTTCTTTCAAACAAAACACAACATTTTTTTTTCTTATATTAACACTAAAACTGTTTTTTTTTTTCTAAAATCTATGCTTAAAGACAAGTAGGCTTGGTTATCTACATTCATACCTAAAACTGGTTCTAAAATAAAGAAACCCATAACTCAAAACCGGTTCTCTTTTTTTTTAAGTCACACAAAAAAAAAGGACTTAGATTCAATGCTAGCTATATTTAATTTTTTTTCTACATCACAACAAACTGCCACTATGGAAAATGCAAATTTTGGCATAATTTATGAAAATGACAAGTTTTGATTTCTTCAAAAAGAAAATCACATATTCAAAGCCATATATATAGTATATATATACATCTCTCTCTCTCTCTCTCTCTATATATATATATATATATATATATATATATTTATCAAGACAAAGCCAAAACAAAAAAAAATTGCATAATATAGATATATTACCATTTTTTTTCCAGATTATATCTAGCATATACATCCACAATAGAACAACACAAAACGTTGATACATAACCATGTTTGCAGCAAAAAAAATATTTTTGACAAAACCAACTCAAATTGGGCCAAACACATGCCACTACTGCATAGAAGGGGTTGACACCTACCTTTGTTCACAAAAATCCGATAAGTACAATCCCTAGGTGCTGAAAATTTTTGACCTCAAGCTCGGTTCCTTGGCGGTTCTCCTCCTTAAGACCGTCCAAAATACAAAACATGGAAAACCAAAATGAAAATCAAAAAATCATTCTCATAAAAATGAGAAAAATAGCGAAAGAAAAAATGGGAAGGCCGACCTACCCGCGGTCGACTTTGCCTTCTCTCCTAGGCTAGGTGCTTCAAAATCTTCCTCCACCCGAGCTCTCTAGCTGGCTGGCCTCCTCAGTTGCACTAACAAATTGGCGCCACCCCAATCCAAATGCTTCAAATGCCAAAATCGTGAGAGTGTATGAGAGAGAGAGAGAGATGTGAGGGAGAAGAAAGTGAGAGGGAGACAGACGTCCCCCTCCTTTCTTCCTTCTCTCTATGCCAAACACACCCCCACTCTCATCATGCTTCTCTTGACTCTCTTTTCCATTTTTTTTCATTCTTTATATATATATATATATCATCCACTAAATGGATTGGTCAGCTTGGGCAGCACAGTCTCTACTCTCAAATAGGAGTATCAGCCTGTTGTTTCCAATGCACACAGACCAAGCTCTGGATGCATTGGCCCAACAAGAGGAGTTATGCTACTCTTTTTTATTAATTTTTTTTATTTTTTTTCTCTCAAATTTTTGAATGGACAAGCGGGGATGCAAAAAAGGGCTTCTCTCCTTCCAAGTGGGCTCATTACGAGCCCTTTGCATGGCCTTATGAGTGGCCAATACATGCAGACCCAACTCTGCATGCAGTTCATGGAGAGGTGGTTTTGAAAACCTCTCCCTTCTCTTTAAAACCATTATTTCTCATTTTCAAAACACATCTCTCTACAAAATTATTTCAAAAACTCTACCTTGGTCAAAGCTCAGTCAAAGTGCATGAGACCAATAAGTTGACTTGGCTGGTCAATCCAGGTTGGGATGACTATGTCCCTCAGGGTCAAAAATACCCCTACAAGGCTTTGAATTTACATGAATTTCTCCCAGAACTTGTTGAGGGTGTTCTGAAGCAAATTCAAATCTAAATTCAATGAAATAAAAATTAAAATTCATCAAACTTTCATTGTGAATCCATTCCTGGTCTCAAAAACAGGGTTTGGTGGCCCTAAATATCCAAATTTATTTTAGAAAGAAAATTACTCAAAATTTAAGGTTTTTATATTCTACCCTCTTAAAAAAAATTGTCCTCAAAATTTTACCTGAACAACGAAGGATATCGAACTCGCATGTCTTCCTCTAGTTCTCAGGTGCACTCTTCCAAGCTATGATTTTGCCATTGCACCTTTACTAAGGGAATTACCTTGTTTCGTAGGACTTTTTCCTACCAATCAATGATCTCTACTAGGCTTTCCTCAACTGCCATGTCCTCTCATACCTCTAGGTCCGTATAATTGATCACTTTTTTAGGGTCACCAACATATTTTCACAACATCGATACATAAAATAAGTTATGAATCTGAGCAAACTGCGGTGTCAAAGCCACCCGATATGCAAAACTACAATGCGCTCTAGAATCTCGAATGGTCTAACAAATCTTGGACTCAACTTTTCTTTTTTTCCGAAGTGAAAGATATTGCGAGAGGGCGAGATCTTCACAAAAACATGGTCTCTCACTTCAAAAGTCAATGAGTGATGCTTTTTGTCTGCATAACTCTTCTGCCTGCTCTCCACTGTAAGCAACTTCTATCAAATCATTTGCACTTGATATGAGTAATGTTGAATGATCCCTAATGACTCTAAAGTTCGTTCACCAACCTTGTTCCAACAATTTAGAGAATGATAAGGCCTCTCCTATAAAGCTTCATACAGGGTCATCTGAATGCTTATATGTCAACTGTTATTATACGCAAACTCTGCTAGTACAATATGCTTGTCCCACTCTCTGGACCACTCTAAAACACAAGCACATAGCATATCCTGCAAGGTTTGAATAGTCCTCTTTGACTAACCATCTGTCTGAGGATGAAAAGTTATGCTAAACTTCAATTTTGTGCCAAGTGCACTTTGCAACTGTTTCCAAAATCAAGAGGTAAAACAAGGGTCACGATCTGACACAATAGATCGTGGAACACCACAAGCGAATGACTTCATCAATGTATAACTCGACTAGCTTCTTTAAAGATTTATTCCTGCTAATCAGTAAGAAATAAGCTGATTTCGTCACCTATCCACAATCACCCATATTGAGTCATTACCTCTACGGGTTCTTGATAGACCAAAGATAAAATCCATTGTGATATCATCCCATTTCCACTCATGAATATCCAACGGCTGCAGAAGACCTTCAGGTCTTTGATGCTCGATCTTTACCTGCTAGCAAGTGAGACATCTTGCCATAAACTCTACTACATCTTTTCTCATGTTGTTCCACCAATAATGCCTCTGAATATCTTTAAACATCTTGGTATTTCCAGAATGAATTGAGTACCTCGATCTGTGAGCTTCTGCCAATATCTCATCTCTCAAAGTAGGATCCCCAATCTTTGCATAAAATATATTACACCATCACTACTACATGAATATCGAGACTCAACTTTACCAGTCTCAGCCATAAAATTCTCATAGTCAGGACTCTCTTTCTGAATAAGAGCAATCCTATCCAAAAATTTTGGTCTGGCAACCAAAGTCACACACACCAAGTGGTTAGAACTCTCTACAAATGGACACCAATCTATAAAGCTCTATAAAAGACTCCAATCTCTACTGATCAAACATAAAACTAAAGCATTTTTTCTCAATGCATATGCAATAATGTTGGCTTTTCTTGGATGGTATGATATAGCAAAATCGTAATCCTTCAGAAACTCTAGCCATCTTCTTTGTCTTATATTTAACTCCTTCTGCGAAAAGATATATTTGAGACTCTTATGGTCAGAGAAGACCTCAAAAGTCTCACCATATAAATAATGCCTCCATAACTTAAGCGCAAAAACCACTACAGCTAGTTCTAAGTCATGAGTTGGATAATTTTGCTCATAAGTCCTCAACTATCTTGAAGCGTACATGATCACCCTACCATGTTGCATCAACATACAACCTAAACCAATACTCGAAGCATCACTATAGACAACAAAGCCTCCTGAGCCACTAGGTAAGGCTAAAACTGGGGCTGAAGTCAGCTTCTCTTTCAAGATTCTGAAGCTCTCATCACAATTGTCTTCAACCAAAAAAGTGAGTTTCCTATGTCGTTGATTTGCGTAGCTTTTCTGTCAGATCTGAGCGGTGAACAGTTTCTCGCAAATCATATGCACTTTTTGAGTGTAGTGCTGAAGCACAATGGGTAAGTCCAAAGTTCGCTCACCAACTTCACCCCAATGGATTGGTGATCGACAAGGCCTTCTATACAGGGCTTCGTACCATCTTGATGCTAGCATGATAGCTATTGTTGTAGGCAAACTCCATCAATGTTAGGTGTGAATCTCAATCTCCTTTTTATTCCAACATATAGGCTCACAACATATCTTCTAGAGTCTATATGGTGCACTTAGATTGTTCGTCTATTTGAGGATAAAATATTGTGCTAAACTTCAGTTTCGTCCCCAAGGCTCTTTGCAGCTACTCCCAGAAGTGAGGGGTAAACTTTGGGTTACGATCAAAGATAATCGAGATCGGCACTCCATGCAGTCTAACTATCTCCCCAACGTAGAGTTCTGTCAATTTTTCTGTTGAGTACTTGGTATTAATTGACAGAAAGTGAGTAGACTTGGTGAGTCTGTTCACGATCATCGAGATTGAGTTGCATTGTCTCCTGGATCGAGGTAATCCTACGATGAAACTTATTATGGAATTTTGATTTGTTGCATCATACCACTAAGTCATTGATGTTCTATCTTGACTTGCTAGCAGGTCAAGCACTTCAAGACATACGTAGCCAAATCATTTTCATACCCCTCCATCAGTATTTCTTTTATAGATCTCTGAATATTATGGTGCCTCTTGGGTGGATGATATATTTGCTATTGTGCGCTTCCTGAGGTATTTCTTCTTTTAGCTTAAGCTTATTTGGGACCCATATCATTTTCTCCATCTATATACTCCCATCTTCCTTTAAATAAAAAAAGTGTTATCTTTTATAGCCCTCACTTTCAGCTATATGTACTAGCGATCCTTGATTTGTTTAGCTACGATTCAGGTAAGGATCTTAGGCTGCATTGTTAGATTTTAAAATTGAATCTTCCCTGGATCTACTAGAAAAGGCTTCCAGTTGATGAAATATTATATCAACCTTCACTGTCCTATGAGGTTGGCAAGAGTGCCAACAACCTTGCGGCTAAGAGCATTGACTACGACATTCACCTTTTCTGGATGATAGGAAAGCATAAAATCATAGTCTTCAAAGAATTTCAGCTATCATCATTATCACATATTCAACTCCTTCGGAAAGAATAGGTACTTTAGACTTTTATGGTCTGGCATGAGCTCAAACTTCTCTCCATATAAGTAGTGTTGCCATATCTTGAGTGTAAACACTACAGAAGCAAGCTCCAGGTTGTGGGTTGGATAATTTTTCTCATGAATCCTTAGTTGTCATAATGTGTATGAGATCACCTTTTCATGTTGCATCAATACGCAACCTAGACCCGTTCTTGAGGCATCGGTGCAAGCCATGAAGCCTCCCTAACCAGAAGGTAATGCACGGACAAGAAATGAAGTAAGCCTCTGTTTAAGAATTTTGAAATATTCCTTACACTGGTCATTCCATTTAAACTTGACTCTCTTCTTCAGGAGCTTTGTCTTTGGTAAGGCAATCCGGGAGAAGTCTTGTATAAATTTTTGATAGCATCTAGCAAGGCCCAATAAGTTGCAAACGTCAGTGATATTCTTTAGTTGTTTCCAATCCAACACAGCTTACACTTTAGCATGATCTACGGCTATTCCATTTTTCGAGATCACATGCCAAAAGAACATCACTTTATCGAGCCAAAACTCTTATTTTGAAAGTTGGCATATACCTGATGTTCTTAAATAGTTTTCAAGACAATCCTCAAGTGCTCTCGATGTTGTTCTTTGCTTTTGGAGTAGATAAGGATATCATCGATAAAGACAATGACAAAGGTCCCAAATAGGGCCTGAATACTCAGTTTATCAGGTCCATGAAGATAGCAGGCATATTAGTGAGTTTGAAAGGCATTACTATGAACTCATAATGGTCATACTTTGTTCTCTAGGTAGTATTTGGTATTTTTTAATCTTTGATTCTGAGTTGATGATACCCAAATCTAAGGTCGATCTTGGAAAACACTTTCACTTTCCGGAGTTGTTCGATTAAATCTTTGATCCGAGGTAATGAATACTTATTTTTTATGGTTGCCTGGTTGAGCATCCTATAGTCGATGTACAATTGTAATGATCCATCCTTCTTCTTTATGAATAGCATGAGTGCTCTCTATGGTGATACACTCAGTCGGATGAATCTTTGTTCTATCAAGTCTTCCAGTTGACTCTTCAGCTCACAAAGCTCTGTCGGTGCTATCCGATAAGGTGCTTTAGAAATTGGTGTTGTTTCTGGTAAGGATTTGATCCCAAACTCGACCTCATGTAGCGGAGGGAGTCCTGGCAACTCTTCAAAAAATACATTAAGAAATTCTTGCACTACCTCAAGGCTATCAAGAGGCGTAGAAGTCAGCTCCTCTACTGAGAGATTTACTAGAAAGGCTATATAACCCTTTCTGAGGTACTTTTATGGATTTAGCGCTGATATTACTCATTTTTGTGGGACAAGTCTGGATAACCTGTATTCCACCTTGAGTAACTTGGGCCGAGACAGTATGACTCTGTCCTCATTGCACAAAATTTTAGCATGGTTTTGGGCTAACCAATTCATGCTCAAGATAACATCGTACTACATCATATCGAGTAAGATAGCGCTAGTAGGCATATGCTGCCTTGCTATCTCTACGTGTAGATTCCTAACATATTTTATACATTTAGTGCGAGACCCCAATGGGTTATATACTTTGATTATTTTATCCACGGGTTCTGCCAAGGTATAGAGTTGTTCCATGAAATCGTCGGAGATAAAAGTGTGTAGCCCCATAATCAAACAAAATGAAAGCAACATGTTCATTAACATGTATGGTACCTTTAATCAGGTCACCATTTGTGAGTTGTTCAATTGATACAACGTAAACATGACCCGTTGTGGGTCTTTGCTTTGTCTTTGGTAATAGTGACCGCTGGAATAGAGGACATTGCTATAGTTGTTGGGAAGGTCTTGTCGATCCTATATTTCTCCATCATTCATGTAAGGCCTTCTTGTTGCAATCCCTTGCATAGTAGCCTAACTTGTCACAATATAGACAACCACCTGTATCATGAGGACATGGTTTTTTGGAGTGATACGAGCAACGTTTTTGGCAGCTAGAGTTGGACTGCTTACTAGGTTGGATGACTCCTTGTTTTTGTGGTGGCCTCATGGCCAATGGAGCAGAGTTCTTTCCTCAGAACTCCCTCTTATGAAAAGGTAGTCATGACTCTTGCCCACTAGGGAACACCCTCTTGTTGTTCTTGTCACTTGTTGTTAGTCTCTTTCCTATGATCCCCTTGGATCACTCTTAGTTCATATTTATTTTTGAAGTTATCGCTACGACAACGGAGAACGTCTGTGGCATGCTTATTATTATGCGATACCGCAACCCTTCCTGTAACCTATGGATGTACTTGTCGACTCTCTCTTGATCGGTCTCAAACAACCTGGAGCAGTATTGTTTGAGGTTTCAGAGTATAATCGATGAGACTCATACTACCTTGTTCCAATTCTAGAAACTTTATCTTCTTTCAATTTTTGGAGTGTACGAGGAAGTAATTATCTAGAAAGGCCCTTCGAAAATCGCCATAAGGGATGACCTCATACTCAGAGAACTGGATTAACTTGGTGGTGTCCCACCACTTTCATGCGTTATCTTTCAGTCGGTAGGTGTTGAAACTGGTTTTTTGTTCTTCTGGCATTGCTAGCACTTGGAATGCATGCTCAGTTTCCTCGATCCAGCTCTCTGAGAGTTCTAGGTTGGCTTTGCCGGTGAATACCGACGGGTCTAACTTGAGGAATTTCTCGTAAGTAATTCCTTCAGTGTTCTTATTACGAGGTAGAACTTGTTCCTGCCTTGTCTCACTGATGGTTGTGACTAGATTATTGAGGGTTTCAAAAAGGAACTTGTGAACACCCCAAAAATTTCAAAATCTTAAAAATTTCTCCTTTTGCCCCTAGGACCCACTTTCTGAGCAATTGAGTCAATTTTTAATCATTTCTCAGATTCACTTCCTTATTGAAGATCCGAAACCCAGATTCATTTTCTATATTTGACCCAATCTCGGATCGAGATCAAATATCCAAATCCAATTCTAAGCCAGGATCTTCTATTTTCAAAAATTCCAAAATCAAATTCTCTGTATTGGTTTAAATATTTTATCTAGATTCAATCTCCATTTGGATTCATTCCTCTCATGTTTCCTCAATTCGAGATCCAAACTCAATATTTACTCAAAAATCTTGGATCCAGATCCATTTTGGAAATTCATTTTATTTCAAAAGCTCTCTTTTGAAAAATCCTTAAATTTCAAAACAAAACATTTTTACAAAACTTCTTAGAAACTTCATCTGGATCCCTTCCCTCGTATTTTTTTTAGATTTTTCTCTCAAAAATATAAAAGAAAAATTCCAGAAAAGTAGCTCTACCCTCTCTTTTGAAAAACCTTGTAATTAAACCCCCTCTTTGAAATTTTCTAAAACTTCGAGGGATTGTTTTCAAAAATTTTGTAATGGCCTCCCTCATTATAAACCAACACAGGGGAGACCATCGAGGATCCATGAGCATCCCTTCGAGCCTGCCCTCTCCCCTTCTCCCTCTTTCCTTTTTCCCTGCCTCTCCTCCTTTCCTTCTTTATTTCACCCTTTTTTCCTTCTCCTTCTCTCAGTTTCTCTTCTGGTTTTGTGGAAGAATTTGATTTACCCCAGTACACGAAGGAAATACCACCTCTTTCCGATCAACCCCCGCTAAGTAGCTTATCCCTTCCCCTTTTTCTTTATTTCCTTTCTTTCTCCTTGCTTCATTCTCTCTGATTTTCACGATTTTATTTTCCTTTCTTATTTTTTGCTCTTCACAGAAAGCATGCTTTGTAGCATCGATCTGCCCATAGCAGCAGCGATCTACATATTGCAATAGTATCATTGCTTCTGTTTCAATACTTATTGCATTTGCCATTCTTTGTTGTTTTTCTATATTTCTGCAATGTGTTTTTAATTTATTTGCATAGTTTGCCCTCTGTTTTAATTCAGCTTCATCGTGTGCTGCCTTCATTTCCTTCTGTTTTGTGGGTTTTTCATTTTTTGTTTGGCATCATCAACGACATCTTATTACATTCTCTACATCGATTATAGCATCATCTGTAACATTCCATTTTCTATTCTTAGCTGTGTTCGGTTTGCAGTGGTTTATGTGATCGTTGCAAAAATTTTCTTTTTTTCTTTCTTTCCTTCTTTTCTCCTTTCTGCCCTTTTCCCTTTTTGAAGGGAAAAAAGAAAGAAAGAAGAGAGAAGAGAGAAAAATAAGGAAGCAAACTCTTTTGCAATGTCTCACTTGACCTTTATTTGAAAAATATTTTTGAAATTTACTCACCTCCGTTTTGAAAATTTGCGGGAAAAAATGGAGAGATGGGATTCGCTCGTCGGTACGAGGTTCAACCATTCCTGACACCTTTACTAGGGGTAATTGAACCAAGAATCAAATTAATGCCTTTTGCTTTACCTAAATTTGTCTAAATAATTATTTTGAAATCCTAAAATGCACATTGAATCATGCTTGTGCTTATGAAAATGCAAAGATGTATGCTTTTGAGAAATGCTTCAGAAATTTTGAGTTTTCCAAGTGACTTTGAAATAAGTTTAAAAATATCTTTGAAGAAATGGTTCAGAAATTGAACTTTGATTTAGAAAACTGAATTTTGAATCTAAACTTGGTATTTGAAATGAATTTGAGATTTGAAAAAAGATATTTGAAATTCTGAGGTTAAAATCATAATTAAAATCAAAGATTGAAATAGATTAAAATTTGAATTGAAGAAAGTGAATTTGGAAATGAAATTTGAAGAAGAATGAGATTGGAAAATAAAGTGAAATCTTGAAAGATGGAAATTGATAATAAGAGTTGAATTTGGAATTGATTTGAAATTGAAATTCAAAATAGAGTTTTTAAATGGAATTTGAATAGAAGTTCAAACTGGAACTTTGAATTGGTTTTGAAATTGAATTTTGAACTTGGAAATGAATTTGGAAATTGAAATTGAATTTAGACTTTGAAATTAAGATTGAAATTGGATTGAGAATAGAATTTGAATTCAAGCTTGAAATTTGAAATCAGAAGGGAATTTGAAATTTGGATTGAATTTCAAAATAAATTTCAAAATTCAATTTGGAATCTCAAAAATGAATTTCAAAACTTTGATTTAAAGTTGAAGGGAAGATTAAAACTCAGGATTTGAAATGGAATTCGAAAATGGAAATAGAAATAAAGAATTTGAATGAAATTTAGAATTTTAAAATGTGAGATTCAGAAATGAGAATTGAAATTTGAAATTTTGAAATAAGACTTAAGATTGAGAATAAAAGATGGATTTGAATTTGTAAATAGGAGTTGAAACTGATTCTGAATTTGAAAATTGAAACTGTATTTGAAAATTTATTTCAAAGATCACTTAGAACTTGAAAAGTAACTTGAAAATAATTTGAAAATGAATGCAATTCTATCCTAAATGATGAATGCTTTGAAAGAATTTAAAGATTGAAATTTAAAAGCATATCTTATTCTTTAATAGAATTGAAATAAGATTAAATCATAATACATTCATGACTATGGTCACAAACATATTATAATATAATCTTTATTTGAATTCTAATAAAGAATAAGATAAATTTTTGTGCCTTTATAGGATTTAAAATGAATTAACTTTTAATATATCCATGACTATGACCACAAATATATCTTAAGTTAATTCACATATTAAATTTTGATAGAGGAAGAAAAGATTTTCAAGAAAATATGATGATTTTCAAAAGAGACCTAAGTGAAGGTCAAGTGTTATTCCATAAAAGATAAAAATCCTAAGTATTGTTCACATTTTGACTATGGCCATAAATGTGAATCATTTACTTAGAATTATTTACCTCTTATTAGAAAGGTGCACGTGCCATTCGTGTTTTACCATTATGGATTTTTGAAATAAAAGTAAAAATAAAATGAGATAAAATAAACAATTATGAGAATTATATGCTCATACATTCTATTCTAAACTGAAAAGATAAAATTCTCATTAATATCTAATTATTACAATCTCAAAATTGAAATTGAAATTGAAATACTAAACTCCCTAGTCTAAGAATGGAAGTCAAAATCTCCTGAATTTCCCTGCAAATATGAGTTAGCACAAGATAACGGAAATACAAAACATAGAGAGAAATTGCAAATGACATATCGAAATTTGAAATGCATAGGATTATGCCTATTCTAATGAAGAAATGAATGTGCAAGAGGCCATGCTTATATTAATGATGAAATGCACATGTACACACCTTATGAGAAAATATATATGAGCACATATATATAATATCCTAGGCTAGTGAAAACCTATATATGAGAAGGCATACGCAATGCCTTAGGCTAAATGAAAATCTACATGTATTTGCCTAAGGTGTTATGTTTATGCAAATGAAGGATGCCTATGAATTGCCTAAACATTATGCTCATATCAATGATGAAATGCATATTTCATCTACCTATGATGCTTATGCTAAGTGGAGATGAAGGTGAAATGAGTATTGCTGGATGGTAAATGAAGTAGGTGAATGCAGCAGGGGATACTGCCAGTGATACTGCAAGTGTTATGCACAAATGCCACAGATGTGTGAGTGCAGGCGGCTTTGTAAATGCAGCCAATGGTGATATGCTGGTAACAATGTAGATGGCAATATGCTGTGTGCAGGAATTACAAGATGCATAGTGTATGATGTGTTGGGATGGTATAGATGGAGGTAACAGGTGAAGAGGGTGATGAGCAGGGTGTCATGTAATGAATAGTGAAGGTGCCAATGGGTCTAATATGCATTCAATGAATGGGCATACAAGTGAGTAACATACTTGTGAGATGTTGTGAGAAATGGCATGCTTACATAGGTAAATAATGCACTGTGAGAATGCCAAATGAGATACAAATAGTTAGACCAAATGCAAATACGCAGAAGCTAATCTACCATGGTATGCAGGGGATTGATATCAAGAGATGTAGTGTAAGGGGCTGATACTGCACAGGTGCATTAGTGAAAAACCAAAGTGTTGGGGGTAAAGTGATAAGTGGCGGGTTGTGCTAAGGTGAGTTGCAACAGGATGTGTGTGATAGCGGAAGTGCTGAAATGGTATGCTGCAGGTGTTGCTGTGAAGGCATTTGGTATTGTTGGTGGTGGGGTGCAGGAAGTGTGTAAGTGCTGGAGGGTGCTGAAGGTGTGTTGCAGACGTTGCTGTGAAGATGTTTGGTGTTGTTGGTGGTGAGGTGCAGCAGGTAAGTGGCTAATGCAAGTGGAGATGTGTTGAGGGTGTGTTGTAGGTGGTAAGTGAAAATGTTGCAATGTAGAGGTGAGGAGGTGAAATGCATGCAAGGAGTGTAATGAGGTGCTTAAAGGGTTGTTGTAAGTGTAGCGGGTAGGGGTGTTGGAGGCTACTGCTGTAAGTGCTGAATGTGCATGTAACACCCCAAAACTTCAAACTTGCGAACCTTTCAGAAAACAGGAAAGAGACTAGAAAAAATCTCTTTCCTTTCAGAGTTTGTTTATGAAATCAGCAGAAGACTATTCTTTTGTTGAATTTAGAAAGGCAAGCTGACAACTTTAGGCACGTTAGCTAAAAGAATCAAAAAGTATAAAATTCGGATATCCAAAGGAAAACCCGTGACAAAACCCAAAAACATCCAGGACGCGAGCTAAGAGCAGGAAGAGAAAATCTTGAAGCCATCTTGTCATCGCGCCGTTGCCCGTGGTGTACCTAATCATCACCTGTACCCATAGAATGAGTTAGTTTTGTGAAAAACTAGTAGGTGCACAAGAGAGACTACATGAAACTGAATTAAGAGTATTTAATTCAGCATGCTAAGCAGTTTAAAGCATATCAACAGTTAAATAGGTAAGCCGTATCAAAACAAGTAAGCAGTTCAAAACAGGTAAGCAGTTCAAAGCAAGTAAGCAGTGTAACTGTTAAACGCTGCATGACGATTCATTTGATCGTAAGTTATGAACTACCACGCAACAAGCTTATTTTCGTTCCTAGAACAGGGTCTCTGCATTTAATTATTATCGGGTCATCGTTTGTTGCTCTCACTATTTCTAACAAACTCTTTGTCCTGAACACTCGCAAAACCCCAACAAAAGAATTCATTTTTATGTTTCAGAAAGTGTAAAAAGTATATCTCAGATATCAAATTGCCAAAATTGCAAAGAATTATCTTTTCTTATGCAAAATTCTTTTATCAATATCTTTTCACTACTTGCTCTTATGAAATTGAGAATATTTCTTCTCCTTTTACATCAAGGAAATGGATAGCTTCCTTGAAAAAAATCAATAGCATTAAAAATTGAATTTGATTCTTGAAATCCATGGAGTTAACCTCGTTGGAGAAAATACTCTAGGTAAAAGAGGAAATATTTTTTTGCACGTACGTGCACATTTTCAAGCATTTGAATCAAATACAATTTCATCCTATTGGCAAAATTTTCTGGCTATTCAAACATGAAATAAATACTCAATGTCTATCTTGATGCAACCTAGCATGGTTTACATCTTTAAAAGAGTTACCTTATTCTGATGAGGTATTTCTTTCAGTCCCATCATGGTTTCCCCATTCTAACGAGGAATCCATATTTTTTATATCCATTCAGGTAAGGATTGTACTTAAGCCTCATCTCATGAGGTATTTTTCAGAAACGTCCCATCATAGTTTCCCCATTCTGACGAGGAATCCATATATTTCTTTCCCCCCTCAGGTTAAGGGATAAACCTGAACCTCATTTTTTGAGGTATTTCTTTCCCATTCAGGTAAGGGTTAAACCTGAACCTCAACTTTTGAGGTATTTTTTTCTCATTCAGGTAAGGGTTAAACCTGAATCTCAGCTTTTTGAGATATTTTCGTCCCATCCAATTCAAGGGCTAAACCTGAATCTTTTCAAGAAGCTTATTTTGTCTCAGCCATGAGACTTCAGCAAAATCTCTCTTTGTCACAATTTTGGGATTTTCATCCAAAATCCCATCACGATTTCCTCATCTTCTTTTATCCAATTATTTCATTCTCGAGGATTTCATCTTTTTCCAAGCCATTTAGAATAACGTACTAAACCAGAGAATCATTTTCATAAATCAATTCTTCTATACTCAGTTCAAATTTTCTGACTGGGGCATTTTTAAAATTTGGTGTATTTTTCTTTGCTACTAAGCTCAGCTTTCAACCAGCTTAGCAGCAAAGAGGGGCATCTGTGAACACCCCAAATTTTTCAAAATCTTAAAAATTTCTCATTTTGCCCCTAGGACCCACCTTCTGAGCAATTGAGTCAATTCCTAATCATTTCTTAGATTCACTTCCTTATTAAAGATCTGAAACCCAGTTCTATTTTCTATATTTGACCCAATCTCAGATCCAGATCAAATATCCAAATCCAATTATGAGCCCAGATCTTCTATTTTCAAAAATTCCAAAATCAAATTCTCTGTATTGGTTCAAATATTTTATCCAGATCCAATCTCCATTTGGATCCATTCCTCTTATGTTTCCTCAATTTGAGATCCAAACTCAAAATTTGCTCAAAAATCTTGGATCCAGATCCATTTTGAAAATTCATTTTATTTCAAAAGCTCTCTTTTGAAAAATCCTTAAATTTCAAAACAAAACATTTTTACAAAACTTCTTAGAAACCTCATTTGGATCCCCTCCCTTGTATTTTTTTAGGTTTTTCTCCCAAAAACATAAAAGAAAAATTTCAGAAAAGTAGCTTTACCCTCTTTTTTGAAAAACCTTGTAATTAAACCCCCTTTTTGAAATTTTCTAAAACCTCGAGGGATTGTTTTCAAAAATTTTGTAACGGCCTCCCTCGTTATAAACCAACGCAGGGGAGACCATCGAGGATCCATGAGCCTCCCTTCGAGCCTGCCCTCTCCCTTTCTCCCTCTTTTCTTTTTCCCTGCCTCTCCTCCTTTCCTTCTTTATTTCACCCTTCTTTCCTTCTCCTTCTCTCAGTTTCTCTTCTGGTTTGGTGGAAGAATTCGATTTACCCCAGTACATGATGGAAATACCACCTCTTCCCGATCAACCCCCGGTAAGTAGCTTATCTCTTCCCCTTTTTCTCTATTTCCTTTCTTTCTCCTTGCTTCATCCTCTCTGATTTTCACGATTTTATTTTCCTTTCTTATTTTTTGCTATTCACAGAAAGCATGCTTTGTAGCATCAATCTGCCCATAGCAGCATGGATCTACATATTGCAACAGTATCATTGTTTATGTTTCAATACTTATTGCATTTGGCATTCTCTGTTGTTTTTCTACATTTCTGTGATGTGTTTTTAATTTATTTGCATAGTTTACCCTCTGTTTTAATTCAGCTTCATCATGTGTTGCCTTCATTTCCTTTTGTTCATTGGGTTTTTCATTTCTTGTTTGGCATCATCAACAACATCTTATTACATTCTCTGCATTGGTTATAACATCATCTGTAGCATTCCATTTTCCGTTCTTAGCTGTGTTCGGTTTGCAATGGTTTATCACCACTGCACATCATTGCATATCCTTTTAGTTTGATTCATTTTTTGTCGCCCCTCTATTGTAGTATCATTCGTTCATTAGATTTCACTTCATCATCATCTCATTTCATCTAGGGAATCACATCATTCATTACCTCTATAATAGGGAAATCAGATCTAAGATTTGCGTCATTTCATTATATATGCATCAAATCACAGTTTCCGGATCATTTCAATTCAATAATAGTGGAAGTGATTGGATAGGATGTACTTCTGAAGCACAACCATGTTTCATCGATATATCTTTGAATTTTAATTTGCCATTATGCATATTTCGTTTTAGATCATTAGCTATTGTGCATATTCGATACCTGCATCTTTATATCCCCTCATGGCATTCCCGATTTCCACTACCCCCAGGGCAACATCTCATTCATCACATTGCAACCTGCAACGACCCTGTGAGCTCTGTTCATTACCTATGTTTCACCGTGTTATTTTTCTTGTGATCCGTAGGATTTCCTCATTTTCATTCAGCACCATATTTCCTGCTAAAATTTTGTGCATCTGTGTGTTTCTGCTTTAAACCGTTTGCATTTTCCCATCACGCGTTTCATCTCACTGCGCATATCATCATTCGCAAGTATGACATCTTAGCTTAGCATCTAGTTGCATCCTCAGATGCATTTAGTTGGTGCTTCAGCACCTCAAAATTGCTGCATTGTAATCATCATCAGCATTGCACCCACCATCGAATAGTATGATCTGCATAGTATCTCAGTTGATGGACGCAACAATTTAGAAAGCATAGGCCTAAATCCGGAATTTGCTTCGCTTAGTTTGTTGTAAAATCTAGATCTGAACTTCTGTTGGGCCTTCCACGAATTCTCTGCTGCAATACAAGATTGTCTAGGAGTACTTTAAGAATCAAGATTCTTTTAGTTCTGGAAAGCTAGTGCCTTCTCTTAGTTGGATTGTGAAGGCATGGGAGTCATCAGGAAATGAGACCCTGTCAGTTGTCGGTGTGGATGTTGTAGTCGCCCTTAGAACCCGTGTCTTTAACATTTGAATATTCTCTATATGTTGCGATTATCTGCATATTTGTGTTTCTTTCACTAAATTATCATGGATAAGAGACTCATCACCTATATATCAAACACATTCCTTCAATGTCTCTGGACATATTTACCATTGGAAATGTTAAAGTAGGATATAGATGATTGTGGGTTCACTACCTTGCACTTTACATCATATCTTTCTCAGCTTGCATTCCTCTTTACCTCGAATACAAGAGCATTTCTAAATTAAGGCTTGCACATCTCATTGACCTCTGCCATTTTACTGTCCTTTTATGGGCAATGCCCAGAGATAGAAAAGAATGCCTCAGTGATATTATGAAGCATTTCTTCACAAACTACCATTCATCATGTTACTTAACACATCAGATGATTCAGCAGGCAAAATAGATTCAAAATCTGATGGGGTGGTGTCTTCTTTTGCATTGGCCTTCTACCGGCTAACATTGCTAAATCCACTGTTTGATCCTGCTAAAGTCCATCTGCTGAGGCTGATGAAACCGGCTGGCAGGAATCGGTTTTTAGCAAGTCAATTTGCTATATGCAAATGACCTGCTACATACCAGTTTATTGCCGTGGAGAGTAGATCATTGATTTACTGCACTATGGTGGATTGATTTGAAAGTTCAAATGGTTATGATTTGTTCAACTGTTGAACAATCTAACACATTTTTTTTGGATAGTCTGAGTCACATTGTTAAAGATAGCGAAGAACAGAGCTTACCATTCGGCGCAAAAGCCATGATAGAAAACATGGCTTCTTGGATGATCCTTTTCATGTTGTAGATATTGACCAGTTTGAATTATCAATGGCAATGCATTTTGATATGATCCCTGCACACACAACACACCATTCACTGTATTTGGTTCATTTTTTGCACACCTGCACATCACTTGCCTATACACGTCAGCACATTTATCATCTACCTTTCATAAAATCATGACAAGTCATTTGATTTCTCACAACATTCACACATTTTATATATATGTAAATGCATTTTCTTTCAGCATAATGCATGTGTTTCATTTATGCATTTTTGCATACAGGTATATGCCCTTCATTTCAGCATGATAGTGTTTTGTTTCCACATTTTGTATACCTGCAAATGCATTCTCCTTCACCATAATATGTTTACTTCAAATGCCTTCTAACAATAAGCAACAATAGGGATATTGTGCAAGAAAATATCAAGAATGATGTTACTGAAATCCTAAGTTTAGTTGCAGCTAAACAAGAAAATCCTGTGGATGTTGTTCAAGGGATAGTAATACAGCATATGTCATTGTTTCACAGCATACATCATTGTTTTGCAGCATATGTCATTGCTTCACAGCATACGTCATTGTTTTGCAGCATATGTCATTGTTTCACAGCATATGTCAATGCTTCAATTTAGCATAGCATATCCAACATTGCAACCAGTCACAGTAGTGATTGCCTCTTGAAATCGATTTGTTGCTACTGAAAATGATTCTGCGAACCATTGTGTTGTGATAAATCAATCTGAGAATTCGAATTGCTGTGTGAATTCAACCTGCTAAGGTTGATTGGTTGTATAAAATCAAATTAAAAAATCGATTTGTTGTTATATTTCAGTTGTTGTTAGTATTCATACTAACACCAGTACTTCATCTCTTCATTCCTTGTATACCATTTCCTGCACTTCACTTCCGGTAGCATTACTCTCACTGCATTTTCACAGCAATCCCAGTTTTACAAGCCATATGCATCTTCCATTTTGCATATATGTATGTTTCTCTCCATTAGCGTAAGCATTGCATATGCATCTCTATTGTGCATATGCATATGCAACCCCAGTTTAGCAAGCCATATGCATTTTTTCATTTTTGCACATATATATGCATTTTCTTATAAGCATAAGCATTGCCCTCAAGCAAATGCATATGCATTTTTCCATTAACATTACATATGCATTTTCTCCTTAGCATAAGCATTGCACTTAGGCAAATGCATATACATTTCTTCATTTAGCATATACATTGCATCTTCACATATGCATATACATTTTCATCAAAGCATAGACATAATCATATGCATATTGGTTCTAACATAGCATTTTCAATTTCTTTCTGTATTTTGTTTTTCTATTGCCTTGTGCTATCTCGTGTTTTGTAGGAAAGCTTGGAACATCCTGATTTCTTTCCTAGAATAGGAGGTTTTAATATTTCAATTTTAATTTCAATTTAAGATTGTAATAAATCTATATTAATGAGAATTTCTACTTTTCTGTTTAGAATAGAATGTATGAGCATATAGTTGCACTTTAACTTCTCATAATTGTTTGTGACATTTCATTTTATTTTTTTAAAAAATAGCACTATGGTGAAACATGAGTGACACGTGCACCATTCTAATAAGAGGTAAATAACCCTAAGTAAATGATTCACATTTATGGCTATAGTCAAAATGCAAACAATACTTAGGATTTTTATCTTTTATGAAATAAAGCTTGACTTACACTTTAGATCTTTTCTGAAAATCATCATATTTTCGAAAAATACTTTTTCCTCTTTTATCAGAATTCAAAGTAAAGATCAAATTGAGATATATTTGTGGCCATAGTCATGAATATATGAAAATTCAGTCTTGCTTTAATTCTATAAAAGCACAAAAAATTATTTTATTCTTTCTTGGAATTTAAATGAAGATTAAATTAAAATATATTTGTGACCATAGTCATGAATATATTAAAAATTTAATCTCATTTTAATTCTATTAAAGAATGAAATTTGCTTTTAAAAATCTAATTTAAAACAAATTCTCTCAATGCATTCATCATTTTGCATCATTATTTGCCATCTTTTCGAATTATTTCAAGACATTTTCAAAATTCCAAGTGTCTTGAAATAGATTTTCAAAAACAATTTTTTTTCATTTCTAAAATTCAAAATCATTTCTCAACTTTCATTTACAAATGCAGATTTATCTTTTATTTTTCAATTCTATTCAGTTTTAAATCTTACTTCAAATTCCAATTTTCAAATTCTTATTTCTGAACTTCACATTTTTAATTTTACATTTCAACTTTGAATTTCATCTTAAAATTCAAATGTTAAGTTTGAATTCTTTATTTCTTTTCAAAAATTCCAAATTTTGAACTCTATTTTCATTACAAAGTTCAATTGCAAATTTTTTATTTCATTTCAATTCTCAAGTCAATCCTTAATCGAATTTTGGAAATTCACTTTTTCAAATTCAACTTTCCAAGTTCATTTATGATTTCAAACATCAAATCAAATTTCAAAATTAATTCAAAGTCTTGATTTCAAATTCTGATTAGATTTCAAATTCCATTTTAGAAGTGAACTTAATTTTCAAAACTCAATTCAGTCTTTTATTTTCCAATTTTACTTTCTTCCAATTCCTTTTTCGATCTTCATTTTCATTTTCAGTTCAAGTTTCAAGTTCCAAACTTTAAAATTCTCAAAATCTCAAAATTCTGTTTTAACTCTTGATTTTAGTTATAATGTCAACTTTTGATTTCAGCTTTCAAAAGCTTCAAATTTCTAATTTCCTTTTCAATCTCAAATTCACTCCAATCCCAAGTTTTTGGATTCAAATTTCAATCTTTTTCAAATCAAGTTCAAATTTTCTAAAGGATATTTTCAAACCTATTTCAAAATCACTTGGAAAAATCCAAATTTCTGAAACATTTCCAAGAAAAGCATACACATTTCTCAAAATTCATAGCACAAGCCTGATTCCATGTGCATTTAGGATCTTAGAATAAATCTTTCAGTCAGATTTAGGCAAAGCAAAGGCATGAATACGATCCTTGGTTCAATTACCCCTAGTAAAGGCGCCAGGAACGGTTGAACCTCATACCGAGGAGCGAATCTCATCTCTCCATTTTTCCCGTAAAATTTCAAAACGGAGGTGAGTAAAACATCTTTTTCAAAAGGTCAAGTGAGACCTTGCAAAGAGTTTTTCTTCATCTTCTTCTTTTTCCCCTAAAAAGAAAAAGAGGAAGAAAGAAAAAGAAAAATTTTGCAACGATCATAGAACTCTTGAGTGTAGGACTCCTCACTCAGCACAATTCTCTTCGTCGTAAGAGTCATTCATCTATTTATACATAATTAATGTAATTTAGTTCCTTTGATTATATATAAGGAAGCAAAAAGTTTACTTTATATATATATATATATATATATATATATATATATATATATATATATATATATATATATATATATATTGCAAAGCAAGCAAACACACATCACCGTATTTACAAGAGTCATACACTTCTAGCGGATATAGGCGATGAAAGTCTCACACATGAGTCCACTGACTCAAAACATGACCAATTTTTAAGAACTGGGTTTCTTTTTCAAACTAAACAACCTTAGATAGTATTGTTTATTCCTATATTGCCTTGGCTTGGGCACTGAAAGATGTGTCGGTGATGGCATATTTGGAGTGTGCTTCGGTGATATTCGCGTATGCTTGGGTGAAGCCAGGGTGTAGACAGGTGATGTCTATTCATACTGAGGCATGACATAATGATAACTCAGGGAATCCGAGATATCAATCAACGAGTATAATGAGTTGTATGTCTCTTCTGAGCCGTATAGGCCATGGAGAGGCATTGTCAGGTAGTAACTGAGTGAATCATAAGCCGCAATAGTGAAAGCCCATTCTTCTCCTCTCAAGCTTGGTAATTTCACTAAAGCCGATGGGGCACTACTCTCTTTTCTAGAGTTTTGGGGTCCATCGATGCGCAAGGTCATATCCTTAAGACTATGACTGCTAGTCGACCCGTGTCATATGTGTGTTTTCTCTGACATTCGTTGGCAGAATGCCCCTCCTCCCCACAAAATTGACAATCCTCGATTTCAAATGGACATATTCACTTCGAATACATAATGCGACATCGAAAGCAATAGCCTCTTGAGTCATGACTTGCCATCTATGTTTGACAAAATATTTTTTTTAAGGTTAGAATCTTGAAAGTAATACTACAATGCGATATCGTGAGCATGGCGGATCTTAAACCAGGTTTTCCAGACTTAGGCTTTGATGCCAATTTTGTAATGCTCCAAATTTGCAAAACAAACCTTTGTCCAGATTTTATGGATTTCTTTTTTTTTTCTTTGTAGCAGAATTTAGAAAAGACTTTAGTAGCAAAAATAGATGATAGTTAGTTGTCGGTTTTAAAAGATGTCAGGCCGGTCACAAGTATGTGGCCAATCACTCATTGTCCACCAAAATATTTTATTTAAGCAAACTAAAATGAATTATTTATTACAAACAATGCTGCTTAGTAAAACAATACTATATAAAGTGAGTTTATAAATGAGATGTCTAACAAAGTCTGGAGAAACCCTGGATCGTGATGTCACCATGCTCTACATCGCATACTGTAGGTTCAGTACATGCATCCCCCATAAAATGAGGTCAGAACCATTTCTGGTCTCGTAGAAAAATAGTTCAATTCTAACAAGTATAATATATTGAAAACACAAAAAGCCACTATAGGGTCGTAGTCGAAAACATCATAGCTCAAGTTTCCATGACTTAGTGTATAGGTATCCCAGGGACCGAAGCAGGAGCTCTTTGAGCCTAACTTAACCATGCAGATACAATTTAGGTCCTTCATCTGATTCATCCAATAGTGTATCAAGATCAATATGTTACATAAGGTAATAAATGAGTAATACTAACTTACATTCATTCATTCATTCATTCATTAGTGTACCTTATTTCAATAATTATAAGTTTACCCCTTAGTACATAGAAGAACCTAACTTCGACATCAAACGAAGTTGTTTGGGTGTTTATTATGCTATATATTTTCGTGTCCAAAAGCCTGAGTGAACTTGTTCATAGCTGGACGATAGATTTTGGTCGGGATAAATTCTACTAGGCCGGTTTGGATGCATACTACTACTGCAATAGTGGGGTCAACCCTTAGATCTTAGGGATAACCCGACCTCCTAACCTCTGATTGATTGGGAGACCGACTGAACTCTTTGGTTCATAAGATTAAGTATGTCACTCGAGGTGGTACCATCATTGTCTGCCTCGATGAACATAAGTCTTAAAGGGTTTGACGATATAATCTTTATTATTAGAATGTCAAGTGCCATATAGGCAATCTAGTGTATTTTGTATAATGGAAAGTATAAACCCAACGCAATAAGTTTTTCGAAGCATGGGCCAGTTCTCATGTAGATAGAGATTATCGTTATATTTGTTTATATGCATGGATACATCGCTTTTGGTGCCTACCGCCTTCATGTGCACTTCACCCCTTGCAGGTAGATAACTAACTCTGGCATAATGGCGCTTACAAGTATTATTCTTGTACAATAGTTTACAATGGCATGCATAATCAAGGATCACTTTTGATTGACTGCTTGAGTGTATTTAGCCAAAACACGCGTTGGCCTAACGAGGCACAATAGCTACTCTGGTGCAACGGCCCTTACGAATATAATTCTCTTGAAGGCAGGAATAGAATGAGTCATCCTGGTAGGATTCCAACAACAAGAGCATCATTGTGCCATCCATACTACCTTAGGTGAGTATTTTGCTAGAATTTTTGGCAGCATCTCCCATGTTTAATGAAAAAACATTACCTTCATTTTTGGATAGATTCGCACCATTGTGCGTACGTTGCATCTTCCATGATTTATCAGAAACCAAGGCCTTAGATAGGCCTTACACTGGTGACTTAGATGTTTACATAAATACAGTTTTGCGCAAATCCAAAACCTTTCCAATAGGGGTTTCTTCGCCAAACAATATTTTGAATGCAACAAGGCTTTTGAATCACTTTGAGCGATAGAGATCAATCACCATTTGTATGCTTATTGCATCATGATTATATTTATTAAAAGCAAGAGTCTATGCACATAACAATGTAACGACAAAGTGAAGTGTGTAAAATAGGGCCTGATGAATGAAACCATGTATCAGGCTATGTAAAGTATGTAAAGCAAAGCCTCGTGAGTGAAACCACGCATCGGGCTAAGTAAAGTGCGTAAAGCATGACCCAGTGAATGAATCCATGCATTAGGCTAAGTAACTTACGTAAAAGAACACACACACACACACACACACATATCTATATATAAAAGTAGTCGCAAGGATATGTGTGTGAATACTAAAGCAAGCTTGCGGTGATTTAGAGGGCGCGAACTAAGGACTATGACATTATAGCACATAATTCACCATAAATATCAAAAAATAGTTACAAGGATATGCGTGTGAACACCGAAGCAAGCTTGCAGTGGTCTAGAGGGTGTGAACTAAAAACTAAGACCCAATATTGTTTTAAAAAGGTGTACGGTAAGAAAAATCCTACTATACACGATAATTATTTCAACAAATATAATTTGAAATAGAGATCAACGTGCAAACCTACCAAAAATCTGGTAGAGGTGTCTTAGCGCAAGCGTAAATGCGCTCTTAAGTCATGGCTAACATATTCTTACGTTCGGTACGGTCACAACCAAGAGCATCTCATGTAGAACTCATCAACGTAATGAAATAGAGAGATATAGGCCGAGAATGGATCAAACTTAGCTTAGGTTCAACTGGGTTCAAGCCTACCTCAAGTGGACTCGGTCCAGGTCAAATGGGTTGGGCCTAGGCAAGAAAGAAGTAGCCAAGAAGGTAAAGAAAGTCAACCTATCAAGGTCAAATGGTCTTGACTCAAGTGGGCTTTGTCTAGGTCAAGTAGGTTTGAGCTCACCCTAAGAGGCTCAATCTAGGTCAAGTGGGCTTGACCCTGGCTAAGACCAAGAAATAAAAGAAGATAGAGAAAAGCTAACTTGGTAGGTTAAGTAGGCTTGACCCAAGTGGGCTCAGTCTAGGTCAGGCAGGTCTAAGTTCACCTCAAGTGGGCTTGATCCAGGTCAAGTAGGCCTTACCTAGAGTAGAACCAAGAGAGAGAAAGAGGAGAGATGAGAGAGAAATCTAGAGAGAAGAGAGAGAAAGGCTTGGTAATTTTTAAAAAGGGGGTTGGGGGTCTTATTTATAGAGGTGGGATGTGGGCCCCAGTCCAAATGATAAGCATGCCCCTTCTTTCTGATTTCTACCTACCCTTTTTAGATAAGGACAAATATATTCTCATTGGCGCCCACCTAGATTTTTTTATGAGATATTTATGTGAAGCCCACAAGATATTTTTGTGAGATATTTATGTGGGTCCCACAGATATTCTTGTGAGATATTTATGTGGGGCCCACATATTCTCAGGGTTTCACTAATATTTTTTGCGAAAAAAGTAAGTACACCATTCTCTTTGTCTCGATGAGATGAAGCAGATCATCTTTGTGAAATTCTCTCATTTTGCCAAATGAGTGTGATATGATTCCCTGAATGTTTTGAGTATATATCCCTAAGGATATATGTGTCCTAAGTATAATTGGCTCCCCAAAATTCCTGTTTCACATTCCAGGTCAATACGATGAAATTACATAAAAATACCTTTTCTTTTTATTCAGAAGTCTACTAAAAAATTATGGTTCTTACAGGTGTAAACCCGGGCGCACCCCTTGACCCCAGGGAGCCACTGGCTTCGGCTTACGCAAGGGGAATAACGCCTGTGGTAAATTATGTGTATTTTTTGTATTCATTTTAAAAGACATGCTTGACCGTAAACCCACTCGGTTCATCATTTGGACAAAATAACAAAAAGAGGTTGCGACATTTGTTTGTTTTAACTATTGGCATTTCAAATGCATTAAAAAAAAGCATTCAATTGAATGTGACAATTGTGAAGTTAAACATTTATGTAATTTGCTCTAGTAAAAAGGACACGCCATGCATGTCATTCCATCTCATAGTTGTTTGTACGGGGTGTAGGTGTTGAGCCTGGGATCCACATCCGGTGGAGTTCTGAACTCATTCGCATGAGTGAAGGTCATGGTTGCATTTCTTTCTTGGATCTAGACCACGAACTATGGGGCAAACCAAATGGTTCGATTGACTCCTGCTAACACTAGCACCACCTTTTGAGTTTGGCGGTCTGCTCAACCCAAGCCCCAACCTGATCCATCACCAAGGGCAGAGCCACATTGGGGCCAGGGTGGGCACGTGCCCACCCTGACCCCAATTTTTCTCCAATAAGGGGTTTAGATCAAAGAGGGCAGTGCCCACCTTGACTCTATGTATGGACGGGTCAGGGTGGGAACACCTAGACCCGACTCACGCCTCTCCCCCCTCCCACATCCCCTACCCCGACTCTCTCTCTCTCTCTCAACTTTGATGGATTAGGTTCAACCGTCCATGATCCAGCAACCTTTCTGGTCCATGGCCCTAGCCCTGGTGGCTGAGACACTCTCTTTCTTCTTCTTTCCAAACACTTTTTTTTTCATAAGGCTTGATAGAGTTGATTTAGGGTATTTTCAATTAGACTAATGTATTGTTAGGGTTTAGGTTTTTGATTTTTTTAGAATAACATAAATGTTTAGTTTATGGATTTAGGGTTTTTTGTGTTTTTTTTTAATTATCATTAGGCATGAATCCATGAATATTATGTAAATTTAGTTCAATTACAATATTAAGAGTTTTTTTATTAGATAAAATGCATAATGATGATGTTTTCAGGAATTAGGGTTTTGATTTGAACTTTCTAGAATAACATAAATGTTTAATTATGGTTTTATTTTTTTTAATGTTTTTTAAATTTTTATTAGACATGAATCCACGAATATTGTTTTTTTTAGAATGACATAATATTTGGTTATAGTTTTACGGTTTTATTGTGCCTTTTTTTTAAACTACCCTTAGGCATGAACCATAAATATTGCTTGATTTGATTTTGTTTAGAATAATAGTAGGGTTTTCCTATCAATTAGCATAAATGCATAATTTAGGATGCTTGTAGTTATTAGTGTTTTGATTTGGTTTTGATAATTTAATATTAAAAACAGAAAGTTAATAAAGAAGATCTCTCTTTTCTTCGAGGGTACGTGGCTCAACTTTCATGGGATTTGAAATGATTTCAATTCATTATGTTTTATTGATCAAAGAGCATGAGATTTCAGGCTTTTAGAATAGCTTTCTCAAGAAACCTGAGAAAGCGATTTTATTGATTACACCCTCGTTAACTACCATCTACGACTTCTAAACATAGCCTAAATGCTTATTTTTTACTCAGAGAAACTGCCTCAAGTACAGAGACTCAGCTGCTATGCCTCAGCCTGCCGTGCCCATGGGATTTGAACCTAGACTGCCCGTCAAACAGTCTAGGCCCCAATACAACTACGCCAAACCCCTCGGGTCTAGAGCCTAAATGCTTTATTAAAGCGTTGTGCAAGAAGTTGTTTGTCCTGTCTTAGAAGCCATGTGACGCCCGTATCAAACACGGGACAACGCTCGGTCAAAGACCTGTGGGCCCTGCACGAGTCCGGTGTATCAAACACGCTCTTAAGGTTTGAAATATCAAGATCATCTTGAACCTAAAAATGCTGTGTCTCTTACACGCCCTTTCCTAGAAATATTCTAAGATGCATTTTGTTGATTCATGGTCTTGTGTACATTGTGGACGGTGAGGACGCCAAATCACTCAGATCATTTGATCTGCTCTCGGTGTGCTTGCCCTTCCACATTTCAAGTTTTCAACAGGGAAGACCTCATATGTCCCTGACCATGAAAGAATGTACATTTTCATAATTTCATAACAAGCCTTTTAAACCTCGACAGGTCTGTCTCCTACCCTTCAACTCAATTTCCGCTACGTCAAAATTCCGGCGACATCAAACGGACGGATAGCGCAAAAACATGGCCGGAAAACCACCATTTCCCCTCTAACCCACCGGAAAGTGGTTTTCCGGCATCTGTAACCTCTCTTCCTCGAGGTACAGTGGTTTGGGTACGGGCTCCCATCTCCGTTTCCCTGTTGTAACTCTCTGTGTTTGAAATCGTCTTTAAATTCGTTATTTATTCGCCTCTTTAATCGACTCATTTATCGGTTACGTTGATGTTCTCCGTACAATATTCACTGCAAATTTCCTCCGATTTTTCTTTCCCTGGGTGAAAGTTTGAGCGCCGAGGTAGATTAGGGTTTTTTCGGAGAACCGAGCGTTCTTTTTCTCTCGATTCGGACGTGATTCCTTGAATTTGTGCGGAGGATCATTCGTTATCTCGATGAGGTATTGGATGAAAGTCGGTTTCCTCTTTTTTGCTTTTTGGTATTACTAGTAGAAGATTTTTAGTGGTACGTGAATTCTGTTTCTGGCTTTATTTTGTTTGGGAATGTTTGATGAATTTTGCGTGTTCTGAATTATGAAATTACTGAAAAAATGCAAATTTTACGCCCTTAGGGTTTGTGGTGTGCAAATGACGCCATGTTTTTTTATGCTTTTCGTCGATATTCTTTGCCTGTGAGCAGCCTCTTGATTCTGTTTTTTTGGATTGTGCCGAGTCTTGAATTATGTTCTTTTATGTTTGAATCCTTGATATAGTGCTCTCGCCTCGTGGTTGATGTTCATGTCAATTGAAATTTGGATGTACGGATATCAGGAATTTCGATTATGGGTGTCGGTATTTTAAAGGTTGGGGGCAGAGTTATCGAAAGCTTATTAGATAGGTGGTAAGCACACTTCTAAAACACTAGCTTCTGGAGCGCGATACTCTTGCTAAAGTTGATGGGAATCTCAATTCTCTCATGCTTCTTCTATGCTTCCCACATGCGTCATCCATGCTTCCTATATTTCTCACTCCTTCCTCTCATATTTCCTACTCACTTCTCATGTGCTTTCTTTAAATAGGTAATTATCATTTTTAGATTATGACACAAATTTAATTCTTGCACTAAAAAATCATGAAATTTAAGAATACACATTTTTTATTTTAGTTTTTATTAACTTCCCATTCGATTATCATACCACATCCTTTTCAATTCACATTTCACCTTCAAATTGATTCCTCACTTCTCGCTTTCTATAAATTTTGAAATGTCTCACTTCTCGTTTCTGCTTCCCGTATCATTGCCTGCTTCCCCTTCCTAGTCTGTCAAGCTTGGTTGGGGGCCTCTTTTTTAGCTGAAAAATGGATTTTGTTCCAGTGTTTGTTTTTGCTTAAGCTTTAATAAGGAGATCAGATGCTTCTGGATGGTTAGTCATGGTTTGTTATTGTGTGCAATTTTCTAGATGTTTGTTTTTGAGATGCTGATAACATGATGAGTTGGAGCTTTGTTTGGATCCTTGTACTTATGGCATTAACAGTTTGAATGTGTCAAACGATCGATGGTGTTTTCATAATTGGGAAAATCTGATTGTATATATTTTGTCTGATATTTGCTGTGATGTATATGAGGCTGATTCTGTTTTCTTTTGCTTTCTGTTAGATGTTTATGGAGGCAGATTTATTGCCTAAGTTTTGATGTCATATTCATGATTCATAAGTGGATTGGTGGAGGACGATGACACTAAGATTTGGACAAGCATGTATACTATAGGTGGTTCTTGTACTGCTGTGTGGATCTGTCCTGGCAGATTCAACAGCCGAAAGCTTAGATTCAGAGGGAGTATTGGAAGGACAGTCACATAAAAGAGTTGTGACTGCGCCTCGCAGGAATTTGGAGTCCTCTGTCATAGATGGATCTGGTTCAGAAACTTTTGATAGCTATGGTGATGCTTCTCACGGATTCAAGGATAGGAAGGGCAATAGTGCTAGAGTTGCAGTCTCTACGGTTGCTTGGTTCACCTTGGCAATGGCAGCGGCAACTGGCTTAGGTGCAGTGCCTTTCTTCTTTGTGGAGCTGGAGCCTCAATGGGCAGGGGTGTGCAATGGGATGGCTTCAGGCGTGATGCTAGCTGCAAGTTTTGACCTTGTGCAAGAAGGTCAGATCTCTGGCAGTGGTAGCTGGGTTGTTATTGGGATCCTTACAGGGGGCATTTTCATCTGGCTTTGTAAGAAGGTACTGCTTTCGCATTTTATGTTATTTTTCATTTTGTAGCATCATATGTATCATCTTATGTACTTATTTTCTTCACCATCTTTTGGGTTTGATAGTACTGACATGAAACTTCAATGAAAATAAATCATTTCTTTTGGTAGCGACCAATAGTTGATTGGTTCACAACTAGATATCATATAAACATCATATGCAAAAACCATCTCTAACTCACAATGTCTAATAGCCCCCCTAAAAGAATTTTTTTCTTTTTAACCCTATGTTTGAACAGGATTATCTATGTGATTGGCTCAACTTTTTGGTGTTTTTGAATCGGATGACACTGATTAAATGCAATAGTAAAGTATACATATTCAGGGTGATGTGATTTATGCTTTTGTGTTTGATGTGTGTAGTACCCTTAAAGATTTCATGGTTCGGGCTGGACGAACCAGTGTTGAGATCGGAAGAAGGCCCGATCGGGAATCTAGGGCTCGCGGCAGATAGGTACTCTAATCGGATTCCTGTGGACTCTAATAGATCGAACTTGAGGTATTTTCACCTTGGGACCTATGGATTGAGTGTCCTAGGGCATGTACCCTGGTTGACATGGTGAGGAAGAGGTTGGAGGTTCTTCGTTGTGGCAAATGAGGTGATACGGGTGAAATCGAGGCTAAGCGGCTAATCATGTAATGCAATTTGGGCTCAATTGGGAAATCAGAGAGGGGTAAAGGTCTAGAACTCGTAGGACGTGGTCTAGAGATGTGAGGAAAGGTTTGAGACACGTGTTGGACAGAGGGAAAGGCTGCAGGAGGTAAGGGAAATTCGGTTTGGGCAAAACAACAAAATCAAGTACCTGGTAAGGTGTAGTTTTGGTTTTTGAGTTCCAAAAATTAAGGGAAAGTGAATCTAAGGCTATGGATGGACCCTAGGGGTATCTGGGAAGTCTGTAGCAGGTTGAGATGGTGTCTCCTATGATCTGCAACTCCGACACACGATTTGCAATGCAGCAACGCCGATGAGTTCGGCGAGAAGCAAGATTCCACGGTCGAGACACCGGGAGAGCTTGAGCCTTTCGACGGAGGTGAATGACAAACCCTTGGGGGTCTGGTCCTCACATAGATCAGAGAGGGGGGAGAAGAGAAAGAAGAGAGAGAGAGAAAATTCCCAAAGGGACGTCCATAAAGAGCTAGAGAGAGAAAAGTCAATTCATAAATTCAATAATAATCAAAGGGGACCCAAGGTCTTTGTTTATAATGTTTGGCCTAGGTCTAGGTTCTGCTCTAATAAAAAAAATCTAACCCAAATTTCTATACACCCTTTAACTGTCAAAACAAAATAGGTCCTAACTGACAGTTAAAACTAAACTAGGAAGGAGAGTCCTTCTTAGCCAAATCCTAATTACCATAATCTAATTACTAAAAACAACAATGCATAAAATAAAAATATCCTATACTTGACCTTAGTACCAAAACTAGCAAGTAAGAGAGAGGAAATATCCTTCTTACACCAAATAGAAAGTAGGAGAGAGAGTTGAAAAGTCAACCTTCTCAAAATAGGAAAGTAAGGGGAGCCGCCCTCTTTCCTTTCTTCTTGCTTCTTTTTTTCCTTCTCGTACCCAAGAGGCGCCCCACCCTGGGCCCTACTTGGCTTCCCTTTTCTTCTTCCTTCCAAGTTGTTACCCCCTATGGGTCTCACTTGGTTTCCTTTCCTTCTCTTTCTAGTTGAACTTACCTTGTTGACTTTATGGACCCTTCCATTTATCTTTTTTCTTCTTTTCTCTTTTCTTCCTTGATGTGCCAAGTGTCCTCGTAGATTAGGAAAATTTCTCTCCTTGTAGAGAGCTTTCCTGGGATGTGTCTTTCCTGTGGGCTTTGCACCCTCCTCAATTGCTTGAATAGGAAGAGGATACATGTCTTTTGACTTTTTCACTCTATGCTCAGCCACATAAGCTTCCACGTCAGCATGCCGGACTCCACATGAGCTGGGATGGCCCCCCCATGGGGGTGTGAGGTGGCGTCTTGGGTGGATCCCCGGGTATCTTTCACAATATGGGCTATTTCACAGGTTCTGACAACTCTTGTATCTTGATCCACATAGTCATGTCCCGATTCTTCAAAAAATGAAGGAGCTTGACATCTCATCCCTAAGACCCGCTACGCCCGCTCCAATGGAACAATAAATCAATACATTAGTTCTATCCAGTGTTATTAAAAACGCGCCTCAAGGCGCAAAAAGCACGCCTTGCCTCAAGGCGAGGGCCTTTGTGCCTTGAGGCGCAGGCTTGAGGCACAAATGCACAGAGGCGTACGCCTCGAGGCGAGGCGCACCTCAGGGTGAGGCGCGCACACCTTATGATTATGGTCAAATGAGGGTCAAAGCCCTCATTTGACCATAATTAAAATCTTGCCCCCGACCCTCACGAGGGTCGGGGGCCCTAAATAGTCTCTCGCAGCCCCTCTCTCTCTCTCGTCTCTCACAATCTCTCCCTCTCTCTCGCAACCTCTCTCCCTCTCTCGCAGCCCATTTCCCATTTCTCACAGTCTCTCTCTCTCCCTCTCTCTCGCAGCCCCTCTCCCTCTTTAATCCTCTTTTTTTACTCTATGTTAGCTATCGATCTATTGAAGAATGTGGAGGTGGAAGCCATCATAGGACCACAGAGATCGGGAGATGCAGAGTTCGTCGCTCGATTGGGAGATAGCACTCAAGTTCCCATCATTTCATTCTCTGCTACAAGCCCTTCGTTGTCAACAACTAAGACTCCTTACTTCGTAGGGACTGTGGAGATCGATTCATCCCAAGTAGATGCAATCGTCGCAACGATTAAAGCGTATGGATGGCGACAAGTGGTACCCGTCTACGAAGACTCGAATTTCGGGATGGGGATGATCCCGTTCTTAACCGATGCGCTTAAGCAGATTGGTGTTGCAGTTCCTTACAGGTCTCTTCTTCCACCTACAGTCACCAATGACTTCATCAAGGAGGAACTCAACCAGCTTGCTTCAATACAGACCCGGGTCTTTGTTGTGCACTTGCCTTCGTCTCTTGGTGCCAAGTTCTTCACTTTAGTTAATAACAATGGCATGATGAGTGAAGACTATGTCTGGATCATCACAAACTCACTAGGGAATCTGTTGGGCTCCATGAATGCTTCGGTGATAGCATCCATGAGAGGTGTCATTGGAGTGAAAACATATGTGCCCCCATCGAAAGCCTTGAGAGATTTCACAGAGAGATGGAGGCGTAGATTCCGGCCGAACAATCCTGCAATAGAAGCTCCACCAGAACTCAACGTGTTCGGGGTATGGGCCTATGATACAACATATGCACTGGCTCTTGCAGTAGAGAAAGCCAATGGTGCTGGCAATTCCAAGTTCATCAATCCAAACATGATTGGGGATTCGACCGACCTTTCGATGTTGGGGATCTCCCCTTCGGGTCCGAAACTGCTGGAAGCAGTGTTGGGGACTAGATTCAGAGGATTGAGTGGTGAATTCCGGCTTGTAGATGGTCAGCTACAGACTAGAATTTTCCAAATTATCAATGTCATGGAGAAGGGAGCAAGAGAGATTGGATTTTGGAGTCTGGATCTCGGACTCTCGCAAAGTTTGAACGGGCAGAACATGAATACGACCACAAACTATTCATGTCCAGCCTGTGTTCTTAAATCCGTCGTCTGGCCCGGCGGCACCATTGATGTTCCAAGAGGTTGGATGATTCCAACAAAGGGGAAGAGGTTGAGAATTGGAGTTCCAGTCAAAGATGGTTACAGACAGTTTGTGGGAGTGATAAGGGATAAAGTAACTAATGAAATCAAGGTAGAAGGATACTCCATAGATGTGTTCAAGGCAGTATTGAAGTTCCTGAATTACTCACTTCCCTACGACTTCTTCCCCTTTGAGAATGCTGAAGGAAGGATGGCTGGGAGCTACGATGATCTCATATACCAAGTCTACCTTCAGGTCAATTTGTGATCTTGATCTCTGTATTCATTTTTTCTTTTTCTTTTCTTCTTGAAAAAAAACTTCATTCCTAGTTTACAAGATCATGAAAAAATTAGCATTCTTGTTGACGTGCATCATGAAAAGACTACCATAAGGGTTCTGTTTCCCGTGAATTAATGTACCCCAGAAAAGATACTAATATACGCTAAGGTTTTGTCTAAATTTTTCTTTCTATAAAAAAAATATAGACATTATTTTTCTTTATAGTTTATACTAATTATCTCATATTTTTTCCGTATTTATTTGAGATTTTTTATTTCGTGTTGGTTGGTGCTTCATCAATAAAGCATTTCTTATTTATTTATAATTTTAGATAATTTTTATAGTTTTTTTAAGTTAAATTTTTTTTTTTTGAGGCTTACGCTTTGCGCCTCGAGGCTTACGCCTCGCCTCAGATTTTGGTGGAGCGCCTCGCTACGCCTCAACGCTTTTCACAAGGTTCTATCAAAAATTAAAAGAACACCAAAAGAAATTGGGCCCGCTTCTGGGTTGTAACATGTGTTATCCTTGTACTGATTGTGTGTGTTTAATGTATTCAGTATGGAGAGCATTGGAATTTGGAAGATTTGAAATTTGCACTTTAAGCTTTAAGCTTATTTGAAGGTTTTTCTTTGTCATCACATTAGCTGTTGAACCTGTCACATCTTTGTTGCTTGAAAAGCTAATTCCCACTAGTCATTACTTGTTTTTCTTTCTGATATTCAGAAAAGTATCGTGTTACCTTCTCTTGTGATTAGATAAATGTTGCATGTCCTAATATTCTTATGTTATTGTTGAACACCCAAAGTGAAATAGTTGTCTGACAGGTGAGAGGTGAAAAATCTGATATACAAGCTTTCCAACCCTGTATATATAGCTTCTAATCCATTGGCTATTGATGAAATTACTGTTGTGTAGCTCATATTTGTGATATAAGGTACTTATTGAATTGAGTATGAGCTTTTTGACCCTACATAGTAAAAGAACTTTTGGTTGTCTACATCATGGAGTGTTTTGTTCTTCTGCGGTTGCCACTCTTGATTCTTTTGTTTTTTTCTTTGTATGTTCTTTAGATTATAATTAAATTTGTGCTCTAATTGAATTTTTTTTTCTTTTTAATGTTTTTGAGTCAATGTTATGAAAGGCGTAGCGAAGTGCTCCACCAAAATATGAAGCGAGGCGTAAAATGTAAGCCTCAAAAATATAATTTTAAAAACTTTAAAAAATATTTAAAAATTCAAATAAAAGAATTGCCTTATTGATGAAGCAACAACCAATAAGAAATAGAATTTGTCAAATAGATACTGACAAATATGAGAATAGCATGTAAAAGAGTAAATTTTATGACAAATCTTTCAATCCTATACGCAAAATTCATCTAAAGTTCTAATTTCTAAACAACAACAAAGGAGGGAAGAAGAAAGAAGAGGAGAAAAAAAGGAGAGAGAGAGAGAGAGAGAGAGAGAGAGAGAGAGAGAGAGAGAGAGAGAGAGAGAGAGAGGTGCGTACCTGTTGGGCCTCCTCCTTCGTCTTCCTTTCGGCAGGAGAGAGAGATAGAGATGGACATAGAGAGGAGTGCCCTAGCCCATCGGTCCTCCCCTATTCTCCTTTTTTTTTACTTGTTAAATTTGGGTTAAGTGGGGGATTTGACCCCCATTTGACCAGAGTGGCCTGAGGCTCACTCCTCAGCCTGAGGCACGCCTCGCCTCAAAGGCGCACGCCTCATGCTAGTTGCACTATACCTGGACGCCTCAAGGCATAAAGGGCCTTGCCTTGAGGCAAGGCACACTTTTCACAACATTGTGTTGAGGTGTCACTTTGTTCTTCTGATGGAAGTATTAAGATGCTTAACGGTTGTCTGTGATGAGCTCAATGACCCTTATTTTCTAATCATGCAGTTTCTGGAGCAATATGGCGAAGTAAGCATGTTGGACATTAAAGGTGCTGATGCTAGAAAGGTAGTTCTTGTGATTGGAATAATGACTCTTCATTCATTTGGTGAGGGCTCTGGTGTTGGAGTCTCCTTTGCTGGCTCAAAGGGACTTTCTCAAGGTATTCTGGTAACCTTAGCCATAGCTGTTCATAATATTCCTGAAGGCTTAGCTGTGAGCATGGTCCTTGCTTCAAGAGGGGTCTCGCCACAGAATGCAATGTTGTGGAGTGTAATTACTTCATTACCCCAGGTATTCCATTATTACTACTTTTGTTGATTGTGTTTCCTTTTTTATGTAAAAGGTTTGTGACTTTGTTCAAACAAATTGGCATGGCTTAAACACAATTTGATATATGAGTAGTGCTGCAGTTATTGTATCACTAATGTTTCTTCTAGTTAGTGTTTTATTATTTGAAGTGTGATAAATTTTAATTTTTCAAAGTGGCACCTTTTAATAGGTTTTTATGACATGACAATAAGTTGGTTTTTGATGTGTCTTTTTGTGCATTGGTTGATGACTGTCATAGTATCTGTGCTTTTTTATGGATGAGATTTTTTGAATAAAGAGCATTTCTTATTTTCTCCCCTGTTTAAATAAACTTTTGTGGAAGTAATCATAAAATAAGGAAAATAAGAAATAAAAAGGAAAGAGAAAAAGAAGAAGAAAAGTTGTTCCCCTCTGCGCCCAGCATAGGCCCTGGGGATGGGAATCCTAACCTTAGAGTTTTATGCTGCTGGCACGATGACCATAGGTATGGCAGGCTGTGCCAGCATGACTAGGGATGGCAGTGGGGCGGGGCGGGGGACAAGGTCTCCACCCCCGCCCCGCCTCAAAATTTTATCCTCCACCCCCGCCCCTCCTCCGCGGCGGGGATGGATTTTATCCTCCATCCCCGCCTTCATCCCCGTTTCATGTCCTCCATCCCCGATTCAAACGGGGATGAGGCGGGGCGGGGATATTGTGGGGAAAAGTGGTCGGGGCGGGGATCGTGGCGGGGACGGGGCGGGGCGGGGAAAAGTGCACGTCCACCCCCGGACGGGGATGGATTTTAACCTTCGTCCCCGCCTCCATCCCCGTTTCATACCCTTCATCCCCGGTCCAAATGGGGCGAGGCGGGGCGGGGCCCCGCTTTCCCCCGGTCCACTGCCATCCCTAAGCATGACCAGGTCTTCGTGCCAGGTGCGGTTTCTTCGGGTTATAAATAAAAAAAAATCTTTAATCCTTTTGGTACGAACTATTTCATCTGTCTGTGGTGGATGTTCTTATTTGAGCCTCTTCTTTGGGCTGCTGAATTCATGTTCTAGGATCTTAATTTTTCCTTTTCAATTTTGAAGTATGTGAAGCTGTCATTAGAAAACATTAATGGTTTTTTTTCTGCCAAAATAGTAACTAGGAGCAGAAGAAGTATGGAGCTTCTATATATGCTTAGTGAAAAAAAATTACCTCCTTACTTTCTACAGGGAATGGCCAGAGTTCTTTAAAATCATTGGTCATAATTAGACTTTTTCCTCTAACGTCAGCTTTAGACTTCAATAGAATAGGCAGAATTAACATCATGATTCTTTTTTCACAGCCTTGAGTTGGTTTGTAGAATCTCACTGTTCAAATCACATTGTCCACTGTCTCCATTCCCATCCAAATGGACCGTGTATTCTGCTGTTAAATTTCACTAGAAAAAAAGATTTTATATTGTTTTATCTGCCAACTAGCTTACATATTCTTGTGAAATATTCACCCAGAGGTAAGCATGCATACATTCCTTGGGACCACATATTTGTATTGGTTCAAATTTGATCAACCATTATTCATATGGTTTTCTCTCTTCATTTTATCAAGCAGACAAATAAGTACCCTATTCTTCTTGCGATTTCTGGTTGCCTATGTGTTACTTCAGTCCATATAGTAAATCCTATGTCAAACAGATATACTCCAATTTGGCCCCTGTATCATGTCCCCTTATATACTAGCGTTATTGGAAACTTCAAAAAAATGGCTGTATCTCTGTATCCACAGCCGTATCCATGTGACAGTAAATCTGGAATAGGTGAAAGATTACAGCAAAAGTAAGTTATGGCAAGAAATGAGATGAGAAAAAGTCATCTATATGCACTTAACCAAATGAACAGAAGAGAAAATATGTGTAAAGTAATTTTGATGTTTATATGAACATTTATGCTGTTCTAAGAATTTACTTGGAAAGTGTTGACATCCTCCCTGTTCATGGGGTTTCACATTTATGGTCATTCTATTTCTTACAGATTGAGTTGAAATTAGAGTTACAATTGTCTTTTCATTAGCAACCTTGTGGAACAGAAAATTTATTCTGCTGGACTGTCCTTTCCATAACTGTTAATTAAATATCTCAGTTTCTTTCCTCCAGTACATGGTTTTTCCAATCCATGTGCTTCTCTCTGTGTTTGCCAATCAAGCTAAGTCGACTGCATTTTCTATTCTGGTTTCTTGCAGCCCATTGTAGCTGTTCCTTCATTTATATGTGCCGATGCATTCCACAAGGTCCTTCCTTTCTGTACAGGCTTTGCTGCTGGTTGCATGATCTGGATGGTAATGGCAGAGGTACTCCCCGATGCATTCAAGGTAAAATTGTTAAATTGTTCATCTACTCTGGTGTTATTTTATTCAGAACATTGTGTTAATATGGCCTAAACTATGTACAATGCAGATTAGTGAGATATAACGATGGAAGCGTGCTAAGCATTTTCTTCATTCATAGGATGCCTATTATTATTGTTCAAGACGTGGAAGAATGGGGATTTTTGTCTGTTTTTCCTGTCAGATGAAACCCTTTTATGTGCAATGAATAAACACTTGTGACACTGGGTGGAAACAGTAAAGGGTACTGGTCTGAAAATAGGATTACTTTTGTCCTGTTTATGACTTCTTGGTTTAAGATCGACACTTCAGCAACAAAAAACAACTCATATTTTATGCACAATAGGTTTAGAATATTAATAATGAATAGAAGATTTGAAGCTCTGATGTTGTTATGAAGAGGCCACTAAGTGTTCAATTATAGTTGGCAAAGGACTAATGTGTGTTTGTTCTTTATTCCTATGAAGCGAGGAGTCAGCTTCTTGTACATAATCCATAATTGATATCTGTAACCATTATTTTGTATGCTAGTTATTCCTCTTTTCATATGTGCTTGATTTTATTTGGAGTAGCTTCTTTAACTTCTCCAATCATACTGTCCTGTATTTAAACAATCAATGCACAATAACGACGGTTACCTTGTTTCAGGAAGCTCCTCCTTCACAAGTTGCAACAGCTGCTACAATCTCTGTGGCCTTCATGGAAACACTAAGCACGGTTTTCCAGACTTTCAGTGAAGAATACAGGTGACTTTCTCCTTTAGTAACATTTCATTCATAAATCTGTACTGTGGTGGTTATACAAACCAAATTATTTTTCCTGCCCAATAATTTAGGTTTTGCATGAAAGGTTAAGTGGAAACAGGCATAAATACATGAGCTACATGGTAACCCATACTGTCATACATAACACAGAGATAATGCTTGAAGAAACCAAAAGCATGCTAACAGACTAGAAAGTCTCCAAATGTGTGAATGCTCAATCACAAGCTCTAGTGTCATTACACAAATGCATGCATGCATGCTCGCACATGCAGGCACATTCTTAAGAAGGCCTTCTAAAACACTGTTTTTATAATAAAGGACCAAATTACCCTCAACCTTTTAAAATGGCCCGGGTTTTGGTTGGGTATAGGTTAAACCCACCCACCCCAACCTGAACCCAACTCGAGGTGGGTCGGGTCTGGGTCGAGTATAAGGTTAAACCAACCCATCTCAGCCTGAAACCAACATGAGGTGGGTCGGGTCTGATCATGGGTCCAGCGAACCTGAACCCAACTCGAGGTGGGTTGGGTATATGTTAAACCCACCCAGCCCAACCTGAACCCAACTCGAGGTGGGTCTGGTCTGGTCATGGGTCTGGCGAACCTGATTCCAAAATCAATGGCTATGAAGGCATCGATTTTTCCCAGCTCATAAAAATACATTTTTTCATCGAAAAAACATGATCCAAGAGTCGATTCCCACTAAATCAAGCATGATAAACACATCTAACGGTTGAGATCTATCATAAAACACTTCAAACTATGTCTAGAACTCATGGAAGAGCTTAGGAGTACAAATAATGAACAATAAAGCAAATATAGGAGTACAAAATAATCTTAAGCTTCTGATTATATTCTCTTAAATAAAGAACTGATTATAAAAATCATATTAGCATTATAAACCAAAGTTTAAAGCCTTGCTCACAGAGGAAATGCATGAGTAGTTATATCAAGTTTGATCTTAGAACCACGAGCAGAAAATGAAACAACTGTCATCAATATCAAATACCACACATTTTTTGTCAATCTTATCAATTCATTTTTCAAACTCCAGTAATAATGATGAAATGCTGTAATAAACAACTGAACATGAAAGCTCTATAAAGTGCACATTGCTGCCACAGGGTGAGCAGTAAACCCAATAGATGTAAAATGGTTTAAAACTAGCCACCAACAAGACTATAACCAAAAGTACTTTCAGCAGATCATCCAAACTGAAGAAAAGTTAGGAATGTACTGAAAACAACCTTTTAACTGGAAGAAAGCTTAAAGCGAAAATTACAACACATACATATGTCTGTAAGTCTTGGCATCAGTATGATAAGTGTTTTTTAATTAAAAAAATGAAGTATCTATAAGTGTTCAGGGAGTCACAGTGAGAACATGCCAACTATCACTTCAATTACGAAAGAAATTGAACATTAGAATGAATAAGAGTTAAAAGACAGGGAAAGGCAAAGTAGGTAATATATCCAAAGAAAAAACAAATAAGGGCAGCCACTTTCTGCCACTCACAAACCAAAAATGGAGCTTACAGAGATGGGCTATGTAACAAAAATATATATGCAGAACTAAAATGATAAAAACATTAAAAACCACAAAAAAAGAAAGAAACAAAGTAATCAAAAAGGCCTATAGGGATGGTGTAATGTGATGCTTAAGAAGAGCAGGTATTCAAAGCAAAATAACAAAATTAATATGCATTAATATACTAAAAATTAAAACATTCTTATAGCAAAAAGGCCTATAGAGATGTTTTTTCATAATAACATGTATATGTGAAAGTACAAAATAACAAAATTAATATACTAGCAGAATCACACCAGAGAAATGTTAAGGTGTATGACATTCAGGCATATGTTAAAATAGTCAACAACATAAAACTAAAAATAGCAAGAAATATGCACTTGAAATTGTAATAAATCATCATTGTCTTTTAGAGAGCCTACAAAAGTAAGTATCTATGTCACACGGACTCGGCTCCAAGGTCGACGCACCCACGTCGACACGCACCGACACGGGTGCGGCTCGGACTCGGTCAACCCGACCCTGGGTGCGGTCACGCACCCAGGGTCATTTTGGTCCATTTTTTGGATTTTTTTTTAAAATTTTCTGGGCTACAGAATTAAAAAAAAAATCTTGGGGGGGGGGTGCTGCCCCCCCCCCCCCCCCCCCTCCTGTAAGGAAAAAACCCCTGAATCAGGCTTCACAACTCATCACCTGTCCCCTAATGGGCACAACTTTGACCGAGTCTTTTATATATATATATATATATATATATATATATATATATATATATATATATATATATATATATATATATATATATATATATATATATATATAGCCGAGTCCCCGTGTCCAAAATTTTTGAAATTGCGCCGCACCCGTGTCGCACCCGCACCCATGTGACATAGGTAAGTATTTTTATTGGCATCCTTGCTATTCTTTGCAAGTTGCTTTTGTGCAAGTCTTGTATTTTTGCTAAATAAGCAGTTTTTTCTCCCTAATACAGAACATATGTAATGACAGTGTTATCAGCCTATATGGTCAATAGTTTTCCCTCCTTTTTCCAGGCTGACTGACATTGGTCGTCATGCCAATGGCGGAGTTAAAAAGATACCGATGGAACCCCTAACTGCTCATCCCTCAATTTTACACACCCATGAAGCATCCAAAACAAAAAACAACTGATCTAGAGACCATAGAGGGCATACCTAATTGACATTGAATCAGCTCAAGTTGAAATTGATAATTCATTATTACTTTATACTACAATGATTAAGTATATAAGCACAGAAAATGTCAATTATGTATGCCCTGCAACACCACCAACTCTTTTATATATAAAAAGGTGCATACAAGCGTTCTCAAAAAACATTCTGCACCATGTACACTTGTTTGTAGACAGTCAATATCAAATGGCATCACAAAGAAACAGGCACCCCCATATATGTTTGTTTGCTTGAGATACATTGTCTCTTGTGGACCATAGAGACGTCAAATTAACAAAGGGACATTGGTAAGATCCAGATGTCTTGGTGGATAACCAACAAAAAAAAAGAGGGATTTGATGTCCAAACCCTACACGCCTCCCTGTTTTCATTCCTATGCCCTCTCTACCAATGTCTTGGTGGATGACAAATCTTAACAAAAAAAAGAGGGGTTTGATGTCCAAACCCTACAAGCCTCCTTGTTTTCATCCCTATGCCCTCTCTACCAATGTCTTGGTGGATGCCAAATTTAACCAAAAAAAAGAGGGCTTCACGGAATGGTGGACAACAGAGGGGGTTGTGACGACCCCCCCCCAACTACAATCTAGAGAGAGAGCTCGCCCTACTGTCGAAGAGGCAGGATGCTTTAGGCAGCGGACGATGGTGAAGTGTTGAGGAGGCGCTGAGAAGTATCCGTGAAAACCCTAATGCCACATTTTGATGTGGCATATGGGTAATTAACGGGAACAAGCTCGTTATAAAATTTCATTCCGACGATGCTGGATTTTGTTATCCTGCTCCTTCCTACAAGGAGCATTTTTCTCCTTCCTGAAACTGTCTTCCTAAGTCACCTTTAAAGATGTGAAGGAGTTTTTTTTTATGGCTTTCAAACCAAGGTTGCCAAACTAAGAAGCGGAAGCGAGAAACGATATGGGAAGCGGAAGTGAGAAGCGAGGCATTTTGAAATTTATAGGAAGCGGGAAGCGAAGTATCAATTTGAAAGCAAAATATAAATAAAAAATGAAGCAATATGGTAATTGAATAGGAATCGAACAAGAAGCAAATAAAACCTAAAATAAAATTGATTATTCTTATATTTCATGATTTTTTAGTAAAATTTTTGTTAAAATCTATTAATCTAACAATGATGGTTATCAATTTAAAGAAAGTACATGGGAAGTGAGTGAAAGCATGAGAGGAAATACATGAAAAGCATGAAAGAATAGAAGAAGTGTGGGGAAATCGAGGTTCCCATGAAGTTTTGGAAGAGAGGAGTATCGCGCTTTCGAAGCAAGTTTTCGGGAAGCGTGCTGCCCACCTGCCTAAGAAGCTTTTGGTAATTCTGTTTCAAACTCCTTTCAATCTAAAATATGTGGGACCCACATCCTGGAAGGCCTGCTAGGGTCCAGGATGGGGTGCCAAACACTGCCCTAGCCTATGTCACATGGATACGGCTGCAGATACAAGGATACATCCATTTTTATGAAATTTCCAATATGTCTTGTATCTAAAGGAATATGGAACAACAGTCAAAATGGAGTATCCGTGTAACATAGCCACTAGCTTTTCTTCAGAAAAGGTGGGGCTTGCACCATCCATCTGTAGATGCCTGTGTGTGCGTGCACCCACCCTCACACCCACACAAATATATTTGTATCATTGTATGCATATATCATCTTTAAAATGTGATTTGATGGTTCTATGCACATGCGTGCTGTGTTGGCATGCCTGCATTTGTTGATCTTTTCCTTTGGATCATATCTGGAATTTTGTATTGCAGCCCGGAGCATCTTTATGGGTTCTTGGTCTCCCTTCTTTTCGGTCTCGGTCCTTTCTTTGGTGGTGCCACTTTGGTTGCAGTAACCATCACATTCTCCCTGCAGCACTCTTTTCTCACAGGTGCCTCCTCAGGGATCGCCTTTGTTCTTGCTGCTTGGCGACCTTTACAGTTATGGGCTGGTGCAAAGATTGGAATTTTCACTATTTTGATTCTTCTGATTTTGGGTTCTATCTTCTTCCATTTTTCGACGATGGGCATCCTCAGGCTAGCCCAGCGAAAGGCCTCAACAAACAACCTGACACCATCCGGCTTTCCCATAAGTGCTCTGACACTTCAAGCATTCCTAGCATGTGGAACAGTGGCCCTTCATGCACTGGCTGAGGGCCTTGCTCTAGGTGTAGCTGCTCCAAAAGCCTATGGTCTTGGGCGTCACATGGTGCTGCCAGTTTCCTTGCATGGCCTCCCTCGCGGTGCAGCTGTAGCAAGCTGTGTGTATGGTGCCACCGATAGTTGGCGAGCTGCGCTCACAGCTTCAGCATTGATGGGTCTTTCTGGTCCAACATCTGCCATTGGGGCAATACTTGCACGTATCAGCTACGACGGGCTTGATTACTGGATGGTTCTAGCTTGCGGGATGCTTCTTCCAAGCTTTGGAAGTATTTTCCGACGTGTCATCCGGTTGGACCCTAGGAAGAGTGTCTTCGGGCTTGTGATGGGATTGACATTTGCATTTGCATGCCTCACCAGCACTAGGCTTGTGTGCTTGCACACCCCTTACTGCAATTCTGCACCTGAAGCTGTAACTTAAAAGTATGCCAACCAAGATGAAGTTGGTCATCTGGTGAAAACAAAAGAAGTTGCCCTACAAGGTGTTGAGCTGAACGATCTTGCAGTGTATGTGGGAGCAACTTCATGTTATATTTGTAATGCACTTTTGAAAATTAAGGAGGTATATTCTTTTACTAGGAAGAGAAAAGAGGACACTCATGGTAATTTTAAGATAGCTTGTAGAATATGTTTATAATTTATTGATTTTGTAATACAAGGTCTCTCTCTCTCGCAGAGGAGAGGTCAATCTGGTGCGGCTCACAGGCTTTGTTAACATTATTCTCCTTCAGAGGGATGCATGAATGATGCTAGCAGATTGGCTGCGATGGCAGGCTCTCCATGTATATGAATCCAAATCGAAAGCGAATCTGGTGTGACTCTCAGGCTTTGCTAAATCTGCCCCCATTTCAGGAACTGTTCTTGACCTAATGAGCTGAGCCAGGCTCAAGCTCGGCCACAGGCCGGGCTCGTACAACAATTCTCAAGCCCGGCTTCGAGCTTGAGCCGGGTCTGAGCAGTCAAAAAGTATGTTGAGCCGAGCTCTTGGAGCCAAAGATCGGCTCCGGCTCTTTTGCACCCCTAGTTGTGGGAAGTCTAGAGCTTGTCTTGTCTTGTCTTGTCCAGTTCAACCCTGAGTATTTTAGGACCTTTATATGATAAGAATTGCCTCAGCTAATTGCTTGACATATGTTGAACCGTTCCTAGTCTGTTATGAGGGTTTCATTTCAACCAAATAGTCTCTATAGCAAATTGTTCTTGAAATTAAGGTTTAAAAGGCATTTATTGTGTTGCCTATTCTACTGATTTTTTTTTTTCAATTTTGTGCAGAAAAACCACTGATATGATTTTCATGATCCGTTATGAGTTGGGAGGTGTCGCCTTAATTTAGGACTTGAGTAAGTGTTTCCAATGTAAAACTCTATAAGCACTCCCCACTGCCTACTGAGAATAGTTTTCAGAAAATGACCGTATTATACGACAAAAAAAATGACACATTTTTTAAAATGCCTCACAATTTACCAAATCTGTTGAATGGACAATATTGCAGTTATCAATTTTTTCTTGTTGCTTTTACCCCTTGCATGTGCGAATTTTTTATTTTCGCACTGTCATGATGCTAAAATAATACACCCACTGAACTCCTCAACAAAATTGCACAAGGTTTCAAAATTCCAAAAAAGAATGCAAAAATTCAAAAAATTTGTGAAACTCATCACGAGTTTTTGCGCAAAAATCATACAATTTGCAGAAGTTCGATAATTGTGAAATTGTTGACGAGTATTGCATAAAGTATTGCAAAATTTTAAAATATTTATGAATATCCTATATTGCAAAATTTCTTATTAGAATCTAACCCGTATTGCAAAATTATTTTTTCTTTGCGAAATTTTGTCCCATATAAATGATGCTTTGTTTCACAACTCTCTTTTTTCATGAGGATTCCCAATTTTTGCAACACCTAGCATTCTTATGGTTCTTATGGTCCGCAACTGGTGGTCCCCAATCTTTTCAACAATCTTTCAATGACATTTCAGCGACATTCAAACGAATATTTCGATGGGCATCGACTTTGCAAAAAACCCTTATCGATTTGCCTGCTAGTTTTTTTTATTATTTTGGGTTTTCGTCCTATATAAATGCACATATAGTTACTTATTTTTATGCTGCTTGTCAATATTTATCTCGGTTTGATTGGGGCTAGGGTTAACCATGCACAAACATTGAATATGAGTTGGTTATGTGAGGTATTGTAGTTTATTGGTTTTCAGAGTTGTTAACTGAGTGATACATTGTGTGGTTGGTATAAGCAGTTATGATGGTTGCTGAAATGATGTTTGTAAATTACTGTAGCATTGATCCATCCTTTTGGAGTTCTATATAATGGTTTTTAAAAATAGCAGCTATAAGAAATTTGTAGCATTAATGTCTCGTAAAACTGAATATATAGAAGAGTTAATGGTTCAGTATAAGTGCACTCCAAAATTAGATGATGAAGATATATTGATACATCTGTTTGACAATGATGATATTTAGTCAATGTTATATAGAGACAACATTTACTTAGTTGCTAGTAAAGCTACACAAATTGTTAATATTTACAAAGTTAAACAAGTTGGAGGATGCATAGTTAAACATTAAGTGGGAGTTTGAAGTGATGTAAAAGAATAGAATGATAAAAATCTTGTGGATAATATACATCTATCTCAGCCACCAGTTATTTAGCTCACTCCTTTAGCGAATATCCCACTGTTCTCAATAGTTAATGATGAGAGGATTACTGCAAATAATGTGAAACCATTTGGACAAACCGGTGCCAGTGATCTTCATCGTAAAATATTATATAATATCCAACCTTTCAATGCAGATAACAAATCTCGACAAAAGTTGAAGCTCTTTCTAATTAATTTATGCTTGAATTGGAGGTATTATTTTGTGGTTAATCTTGAAAGTTGGGATTGCAAAAATGTTGCATTTTTTGAAACAAAGAGAGCCATAGATACAACGAGTTTTGATTTATTTTGTACAATCGATCAATCGTTTTACGCTAGCAGCAATGACAAGCATAATGCATAATCAGATGATAGTGATGATTCTAAGTATACCATGGTGGATGAGTTGGACTCAGAAACGATAAGAAATGACCAAATTAGTGATGATTTGGAACAACTACTTGTGGGTGAGAACGATGCACTAATGACATTTGAGAAGTCTAACCCTTGGTTCTCAATGAATGGATTCTCATTCAATGAAGAACAATTAAAAATAATTAAAAATAATTAATGCAAAGACTTTTTACTTATATGATGAGTTGCACAATGAAAAACTTAACGAATGTGAATAGTTTCAGTACCTATCAAGAGAGTTAATTGATCACAAAATTGCTTGTTGCAAAAGGTTTACTGATCTTGAGTAGTGTCACGAGTTTTTGAGAGATCATATGGTTAGGAATAACCTTAAAACAAATTTTTTGAAGAGCCGCAGTAACATAGTCACTCTCGTATATATGATAAAGAACCCACAAACTATGGTAGATTGTCCCTAGAAGATTCACTACACAAAGACGCGAAAAAATGTCCTTTAAAGTGAAGAGGTATCAAAGTGAGCATAGATGTGGTAGATCAGTAGACAACCTTGTTGCAAAAAAAATGCCTTCGAAGTGGATTTCACGTATTATTCATAGACACTTGTACGATAACCCGAATATGACTCCAAGATATATCATGAATGATCTTAGTCATGATGTAGGTGTAAAGGTTTCTTACAAACAAGCATGGCATGAATGTGAATTAACTAGGCTGATGCTATATTATTCATTCGAGGAGTCCTTCAGGATGCTTCCCGCTTATTGTCATTATTTGATGACAGTTAACCCCAGATCAATAGCATTCATTGACACTGTTACAAACAATAGATTATGTATATGTTCCTATCCTTCCGATCATGGATCAATGGGTTTGTCAAATGATGCCCTCCACTTTTTATGATAAATGACACATTCTTAAAAGAAAAACACATGGGTATTTTGTTGTATGACCACACTATTGATGTTTCTGGTGATATATTTTCTTTAGCATTTAAATGGGTGAATAAAGAGTCGAAGAAGTCATGAAAGTGATTTTTGAGGCATTTGAAGAACCAAATAAATATCTATGATGATGATAAGCCCAAGGTTAACAACAGTTAGCAGTTATCTCATATAAGCACAATGGGCTTTTGTATGTTCATTGCATATGGCGTAACTGTCATTGTGGATATTACATGAAGCACCTGATTGAGAACTTTTTGAAGAAATTTGATACACCACTTAGTGCATATTGGTAGTGCACCGCCAAAGCACCCACGAGACGACAATGTCATTTTTATATTTCAAAGATCTGTGAGCAAAGTGAAGAAGCATACAAATATGTTGTTATAAGATGAAACCAATATATTAGGCTAACAATCATTTTTCTGCTAGAAGGTATGAGTGCTTAACCTCTAATATAGCATAGTACTTTATTTTATTGATTCTTCCCATACATGACAAACCCTTAATCCCACTTATTGAGAAGCACCATCTAATGTTGATGAAACTTTATGAGAAAAGAAAGATTAACAGGGAGAAAATGACTGTCATTGTGGTGCCTGAGGTAATTACAAAAATTAAAGAGTGTCAGGTAATCACAAAAGCTACGCGTGATAGTAGTGCATTGCCTCAACCATCGTTATGAAGCCCATGACCGAAAGCACAACTACTATGTTGATCTTGAGAGTATGCAATGCTCTTATGAGAAGTGGCAGGTTAGCGAGATTCCTTGTGTGCATGCCATCGCATGCATTTTGTATGAGGACAATATTTCAAACGATTACTGCGATAAGTTTTATACAGTTGAATCATATCGAGCTGCATATGGTACTTATTCATTTCATCTGATGGTTGATAATGTCTCATACGTCGCTCCGTCGATCCTTATTTTCGTCTTACCACAAGCACCAATTAAGAAATCTGGGCAACCTAAAGTAAAAAGATAGAGAACAAAATACAAGGAGTCAATGTTATACAAGTGTAGTGTATGTCATGAGCTTGGCCACAACAGGCAAAAACATGATTAGAAAGTAATGTATGAGTATTCAATGCATTTATAAAGTAGTCTATGACATGCTTTTTTATAGTTTACATAATATTTTTTCAATATTGTGCTTTTTTTGTTCAAATACTCATTTAGTTTAATGTTGTGTTGCATGTTAGTTTGTGACAATGAAAAGTCTAAGTTGGAGGATGCACTTGCACTTATGGATGAAAGTTGATGAAGGTGACTATTACGCTTGCAACAATGAAAGTTGAAATTGTTTGATTTTTGTTTTTTGAGGAGAATAAATTGTGTATATATAATAGAGAATGAAGTTGTTTTATTCTTTTTTTTTTAAGTAGAATAAATTATTTATATAAAAGAAGAATGAATTGTGTATATAACAGATAATAAAGCTGTTTGATCTTGTTTTTTATTTGATATGTGTTGTTTATGTAACAAGTGATTGCTTTGTTTATTAGAATCAATTGTGTATAATGTGTATATAACAGGGAATGAATATGTTATGTAATTGGTGATTTTTGCATTAGAAAGAAATTTTGTAAGGTACATGTAAATTTTAGTTTATTTTTTTAAAATAAGATTTTTTTTTGCAAAGTACATGCGAATTTCGATTTACTTTTTTAAAATCAGAAAAGAAGTTTGGCTCCGGTATTGCAAAATTTCTTAATCGCATTACGCTAGTATTGCGAAAATCCTTTTTCTTGCGAGAAGATAAAATTATTTTTGTAGGAGATTCACCAGAAAAATTGCTAGAAGGGGCCAAAATTTAAGGTTTGGGAAAACAGGACATGCACTTTAACAAAATAAAGTCGCACATACATTGCATTTATTCTATTTTTCACAAAATGAAGTCTCTTATACATTGCATTTATTCTATTTTTTACAATATGAAGTCGCTCATACATTGCATTCATTTAATTCTTCAACAAAATTAAGTCGCTCATATATTGTATTCATTTCATTCTTTTACAAGAATAATGATTCTCACTACGTCTTTGATTGAAAGAAAACATAGTATCACACCCATACCACGTGATCGAATACTGACTATGAAATACATTGACTTTGTGTTGATAGAGAGAAAACACATCTATCTAGTTATCACAATTTGTTAGAGGAGATGACCTCAAGAATGCTGGATATCCCACTCATGTCACGTGATCGAACGCTGACTACTGATTTTATTTTCTATTCCACCCATACCATAAGATTCCCTTACTGGAAGCACTGCTAATCTTCTCATCATTTATGATTTTTCACCGATCTCCTCGCTGTCGATGATTTTCTGCCAATGAAGCACCACAAATCTTCTCAGTGTCGATGCTTAGTCATGAAAAAATGACCATAATTCTTCACTGGTTGGATACCATAAAAAACCTAGTTTATGTGAAACCCTAGTTTTTCTTTTATACTATTCATAAGAAATTTCACAATAAAAAAGAATTTTGTAATACCAATGCAATAATTGTTCTAAATTTCACAGGATGTGAACTTTTGCAACACTAGAAAGGATTTTTGCAATGTGCAATATGAAACTCGTGATGAGTTTTACAAAGTTTTTGAATTTTTGCATTTTTTTAGAATTTCGCAACCTTAGTTGCGATTTAATTGAGGAGTTCCGTGGGTGTATTATTTTAACGTCATGACATGCAAAAATTATAAATTCTCACCTACGAGGGGTAAAAGTGATAAGAATAAAATTGAAAACTACGATATTGTCCATTCGATGGATTTGGTAAATTGTGGGGCATTTTACAAAACACATCACTTTTGCCCTATAGTACGATCATTTTCTAAATAATTTTTCATTTGGGTTAAATGTACACCTCGGGTATCAAACTTTTGACCTCTTTCAACTTGAAAGCTTTAAGCTGACCCACCTAGATAAGTGTGGGAGGATTTGTGGGCTGTTCTAATGAGGGTTGAATGGCCATTACTTATGTATGAAGTGTTAAACCTTGATCTAAACCCGGGATCAGATTTATGAGGAAATCTACCAAACTGCGGTTACTTTTACAATTAATCTAAGAAAATCTGGAAATAACAAGAAATAAAAGAGAATTGCAAGAAAAAAACTAAAATAAGAACTAAAATAGATTGAAAATTAAGAATATTGGATTTCATCTAAACTCTTTGTTCTAGATTCTTGCCCCTCTCATTTATATAGATGAGATGTGTCCTCAAGATAGATCCCATCTTAACATTTTCTCTATACTCTTTCTCCAAAGAAGTTAAATCAACCACCATTGAGTATCTTATTGGATCTTCAAACAACGGTCTTGATTTAATCTCCACATTGGAGATCCCAAATCATTTGATAGATGATTTGATTTAATCAATAAAGCTTTCTTCACTGCCCAACTCTCTTTAGTGGAGACCATTTCTCCTATTGCATTAGCAACTCGCTACTACCAGCAACTTGTCTCACTCAATAGTAAGCTCCTTTCCAACTTTTTCCACCTTTAAATCTACTTGATAGGGCATCAAGTCTTAGGATTAAAGACTACCATTCATCTTGAAGTCATGGTTTCAGTTTAACACGGTCCCCTAGTCTCATCATATAAGTATATAAGTTTCCCATATACTGTTTACCATTATTGCTTTCTTTCTTCTGTCTTTTTCAAATGTATTTTTGGGTAAGGCGTTAGGGGTGCATAAACGACACAACTAAAAAGGTTTCATTCTTAGTTTTGTCTTTGTTTTTTCTTAGTATTGTTTCTGTTTTTTCTTTCCGTCCTTGGCTATTAACTACCTGAATGAAATCATGCCTCACCAATTTCCCATAAAAATCACATCTCTTGATTTCTATGTTACCAACAGGGGCGGAGCCACATTGGGGTCAGGGTCGGCACGGCACATGCCCACCCTGACCCCAAATTTTCCCCAATAAGGGGTTCAGATCAGAGTGGGCAGTGCTCACCCTGACTCTATGTATGGACGGGTCGGGGTAGGCACACCTAGACCCGACTCACGCCCCTCCCCCTCCCACATCCCCGATCCCGACTCTCTCTCTCTCTCTCAACTTTGTTGGATTAGGTTCAGCCGTCCACCATCCAAAGGCCTTTCTGGTGCACGGCCCTAGCCCTGGTGGCTGAGATGCTGTCTCTATTTTATTCTTTCCAATTTTTTTTAGAAGGCTTGATAGAGTTGATTTCAGTTTTTTTTTTCAATTAGACTGATGTATTTTTAGGGTTTAGGCTTTTGATGTAGTTTTTTTTTTGGAAATACTATTAATGTTAGTTAGGGTTTTAGGGTTTCTTGTGTTTTATTTTTCAATTAGCATTAATCATGAGTAATGAATGCTTGATTTTGGTTAGAATCAATTACTTAAATCTATGATTTTTTAAGACTTTGGGTGTTGATTAGAATTTTTTCAAATGGTATGTAATTATGGTCTTAGGGTAATTTTGTGCTATTTTCTTTTCAATTATCAATAAGCATGGTTCCATCAATGAATGCTTAATGTTGGTTATAAAATCCCTAAATCTTTGATGTTTTTTAGAATTTAAATTTTTTATTTTGTTTGTCAAATGACATAAATATTTAATTTGGAGTTTTGCTTCTTTTTAATTAGCATATTTATGAATAATGTTTGTTACGATTTAGAGTTTTGATTTGGTGTTTTTATATTGACATAAATGGATAGTTTATGATTCTAAGGTTTTTTATGTTTTTTAATTACCATTAAGCATGAATCGATGAATATTGTGTGATTTGATTTAGGTTGGAATATTGGGCTTTCTTAATAATTAATATAAATCATAATTTTTGATGTTTGTTGGAATTGAGGTTTTGATTTGTTTTTTTTAGAATGACAATATTTGGTTACAGTTTTAAGGTTTTCTTGTGCTTTTTTTTAATTACCCTTAGGCATGAACCATGAGTATTGGTTGATTTGATTTTGTTTAGAATAATAGTAGGTTTTCCTATCAATTAGCATAAATGCATAATTTATTATGCTTGTAGTTATTAGCATTTTGATTTGATCCTTTTAGAATAACATAAATGTTTAGTTTATAGATTTAGGGGTTTTTGTATTTTTTTTAATTACCATTAGGCATGAATCCATGAATATTATATGGATTTTTTTCAATTACAATATTAAGAGCTTTTTTATTAGATAAATGCGTAATGATGATGTTTGTAGGAATTAGGGTTTTGATTTGAACTTTCTAGAATAACATAAATGTTTAATTATAGTTTTAAAGTTTTTTTATGTCTTTTAAATTGCTATTAGACATGAATCCACAAATATTGATTTTTTTAGAATGACATAATATTTGGTTATAGTTTTAAGGTCTTCTTGTGCTTTTTTTTAATTACCCTTAGGCATGAACCATGAATATTGCTTGATTTGATTTTGTTTAGAATAATAGTAGGGCTTTCCTATCAATTAGCATAAATGCATAATTTATGTTGCTTGTAGTTACTAGCATTTTGATTTGTTTTTTTAGAATAACATAAATGTTTAGTTTATGGATTTAGGGTTTTTTGTGTTTTTTTTAATTACCATTAGGCATGAATCCATGAATATTACATGGATTTTTTTTCAATTACAATATTAAGAGCATTTTTATTAGATAAATGCATAATGATGATGTTTGCAGAAATTAGGGCTTTGATTTAAACTTTCTAGAATAACATAAATGTTGAATTATGGTTTTAAAGTTTTTTCATGTTTTTTAAATTGCTATTAGACATGAATCCACAAATATTGGTTTTTTTAGAATGACATAATATTTGGTTATAATTTTAAGGTTTTCTTGTGCTTTTTTTTTTAATTACCTTTAGGCATGAACCATGAATATTGCTTGATTTGATTTTGTTTAGAACAATAGTAGGGTTTTCCTATCAATTATCATAAATGCATAATTTATGATGCTTGTAGTTATTAGCATTTTGATTTGGGTTTTTTAGAATAACCTGAATGTTTAGTTTATGAATACAGTTTTTTTTGTGTTTTTTTATTTGATTTTGCTGTTTTGATTTGGTTTTTTTAGAATGACATAATATTTAGTTATGGTTTTGAGGTTTTTTTGTGCCTTTTTTTTAAATTATCCTTAGGCATGAGCCATGAATTGTAAAACCCGAGATTTTTCCTTGATAATTAATAAATAAATGATGAATTATCGATGCATTTATGACTATAATTGTGAATTATAGATTTTTTTGATTTCAAATTATTATGAAATTAAGTCTCAAGAATATTACAAGAATATTTGTAAAATTTAAAATATGTAGACTAAACAAGAAAGTAAATTATTTGTATATTTTTAGATTATGGATATTGAATTTAGATCTAATTAGGGATGGATTGAATTAGATATAACTTAGGATATTTGGATATAAACTCATTAGATTGGACCCATAGGGTCAGATGCTCTTAAACAACATCATTATTGTTTCAACATAAATTTTGGCTGATTAGTGGCTCACCTATTAAATCGGAGTTGACCTTGACGTTTCTCATTTCAAGGGCATCGAAATCGATTATTTACATACCCAAATTAGTGTTGGTTTGAGCATTTTATCATCGACCGAAGTTCATGCCTAATTATAGGTAAAAAATTAACGTTTTTCAATATCGACTAAATTTTCTTGTCAATTTGTGTGCATATGATTAAATCTAAGTCTACCACGTTAATTTACATTTCAAGAGCTATCAAATTGACTATTTAAATATTAAATTATGTTGAGTCTTTGGGTCTGTAGGCCTCCTAGAAGGTTACCATGTTACTAAAACCCAAGCTAGGATAAGAAATTCTCACTTTTCTTCTCTAACTTAATTAATTTTGAAATTTAATGAATTAAGATTCATAATTTATTTTTTTATTTTGTTAATAAAAAATTTAATAAATATTAACTTCTTATATTAGAGATGAGACTCTTGTCTAAGCCCATCTATAAATAGAAGCTCTCATGAGAAGGATTAACAAGATTAATTCTCCCTCTCTCTCTCTCTTCTTTTTTTCTTTTTGCTTTTTACATTCTCTCTTCTCTTAAAATGTCTAGGAGGTTTGTAGTAGGGTTGTGCAACCATTGAACCTGCACATACTTTGGTGGTTGTGGTGGTGTAGAGATCGGACTACCCAATTTTCTTATTATTTTCAAGATCTATTAATTTATAAGTAAGATTTACGTAGTAGATGCTCCATACATACAGGAAGCATGCATGTCTAGATTATTTTAGTTTTCAGTAGCATGTGAACATGTTTTGATTTGTTCTACATGTTTTCTTGTTTGAAGAAATTGTTTCTTGGGTTCGAAAAAGATAAATAATAAGTTTTTCATAAAAATAATTTTGAGAAACATGCATAATTAGAGCATGCGTGTTTGATTCCCGTGTCGAAAAGGATAACGAAGAAAATTACTTCTTTGTCAAAGTTGATATCTGTGGCCTATTTTGTTCGAGCAAGTAGAGCATGAGGGGTGTTTACACCTGGTGCCCTGAAGTCATCTGGCTTGGGAGTCACCGGCTCGAAAGCCCGTTACATAGACTTTATAGAGAGCTTAATAGATGTTGACATTGCACGTGACAAGAAACAAGCTATACGTAAACTATGAGAATTGAAGGTCTAGTGACTCGAACAATTAAGTTCGAGAGATATTTTGTATCTGGTGCCCTATGGTCGCATAGCCTCGGAGTTACTGATCCAAAGCTCATTACACGGGTCACAAAAACTAAAAATTTGATATATTGCTCAACAAAAAGAAAGAAAAGTATGAAAAATTTAAAAATCTAAAAAAAGAAGAAAGAAAATTAAGAGTATAAAGATAAAGTTCATTGCTTAGGAATATGTATTAAGAAAACCTGTGCAAAAAACATATTAGTGAGGATAAATAAATAATGACATGTATATATTTGATTTTTTGAGAATAAAGCATAAATGATTATGATATTTAGAAAAATAAAAAAATATTTTATTCTGTGGTGGCCTGTAAAAGACCCTAATTATGTTTTGATAATGTAATGACATGAAATATTTGTGAAGAAAAACTCCTTAACTGCCTAATGCTTTTTGAAGTTGAATTTTTATGCATACATGATAGAGATGTTTGTGGGTAGCATCACTGCAAACCCTCACGAGACCTTACTCGTCCACTGGGGTAACTTAGGGGTTTAAAGGACTTGTTGCATATGCTAAATGCAACCATGATTCCTATGAAAGTGAGTTAGGTTTTTGTTTTCTTTAGTGTCTTTGTTTTGTTAAGCCAATTTTGTATTTAATTATGCATAATTTTTATACATAATTTCATATATTTTTATGCATAATCATGTGCGATAATCGCTTAAAAATGCTTGTTTGCAAAGTTTTTTATAGTTTTTCATCAAATTGTAATTTGATCAAATTGAGCCTCTTTGAAGTATTTCGAGAAAATTAAGTTTTTAGAAAATATTTTAGAAAGTGAGGTCTTTTGAAATATTGAAAAATTTTGGACTCTTTTTAAAAGATTTGCTAAAAACCTAATTAGCAACTATAGAAAGAAATTTTTTGAGCTAGAGGAAAAAGTTTTTCCCTCTTGGATCCTGCGCCCCCCCTTTTCTCTCTCCTCTCTACCTCTTCTTCCTCTTCTTTTTCCCTTTTCTTTTCTCAAGCCGGTTTTCTTTTCCGTTCTTCTTTCTTCTTCTTCTTTCTCGTTCTTGATTCTAAGCCCCGTCTACGCTGGTTTTTCTTGCCCCATCATCGAAAAGATCGGAGGTGCATGTGATTGCAATGGAAATGCCACTTCTTCTTCTCAACCCATCCATCGGAGCTAAGCCGTAGTTTAACCTCTTCTCCCCCATCTCTCTGTAGTTGGTTCCTGCATAGCATCTAAAAGAGTTGAGTCTGCATTTTGTTTCCTGCATTTAGGTTAGGAATAAATCCAATATATTGAATCACATAGATACTTTTGTGTAGTTTGTTTGGTTCTACTTAACGTGCTGAAGTTTTTTTTTAGAAAACTACAGTATATACTTACTCTTTTGAGACCGGCAAACTGACCTGTGTGATCTGCATATTCACGCAGATCAGTTTGTCTCTCCAAAACGTTAAGGTAACATCATGAATGCTTGATTTCCTGCAAGCCTTGACCAGACGTGAAACTGATTAAATTCAGTATCACATCATATGTTTTTTTTCGTTCGATCGGTGTAAGTGGCAAAACACGCAGACTTGCATGATTTGCTGATTCACGTTCTGTTGGCCTGCTGGAATCAATATAAACTGCAAGGAACCAGCGTATGTGCACTGTTTCATATATTACTTTTCGTCGTTGGGATCCAGCAAACCGTTTTGTTCACATAGAGCCAGCAAGGGCTGCGTGAATCCATATTCGTTGTGATTGACGCTGGCCAAATTTCTTTGGTCAAGATAGAGTAATATAACTGCAATACTCTATTTACCCGGGTCACCTTAGATTAATTGATTTAGGTTTTTAATGTTGTGTTTGTTATTAATTAGGTAATCTGTGTTAACGTATTTTATTTGGTAGATGTTAGATCAGTGAGTCATAGTTATTTAATTGGTTAGCATGGCTTAAGTCTTTAGTGTAATTCAGATTAGCTGTATTAGTCTTTAAAATGATTTAAACATTTGGTTTTAGATTAAATAACGTGTTCCAATTAGTTAGCCATATCTTACCTTGCAATTTTTATATCCATTATCATCTAGCTAGTTTAACATTAGGTGAGTAGAATTGTTAAAATCAAGTGTTTTGTTTTTTCTTTGGTAATCAATGAAATTAAATTAATTTCTTTCATAGTTGTAATCTAGTTAATTTAAGATTCATGTTTTTAGTCGCTTAGAATTAGTTTCTGGTGGTTAATTGGTCGTTTCATGTTATTTTATTTCTTGTTTCATAATTAATTAGTTGATTAATTTGTGTGGTTTGTTTTCATTTAGTTAAATTGATTCTTGGTTGTTAAGTAGTTAGTGTGTTTGCTAGTTCATAACTTAGTTCATGTTAGTTACATAGTTATGTTATTTTGTCATGTAGTATAGTTTGTTTAGTGTTTTGTGATTTTTCTTTAAACTGACCTTTGACTTTCTCATAGTTTTCTTTTATGTTTTTGTGCTTCGTGTTTTGATTTTTACAGGAGAGTGACGTGCAGTGAGCCCTCAAAAGTACTTCAGAATAGCTCTATGAGGTCTCGAAAAGGTTCTCTCAAAATGCCCTTTAGGGAGCCCTCAAGGATCAGTAAAGGAGAAGTAGAAAGATCACAACAACTATCAAATAAGGGACTAGAGCTCATAGCACTGAAGACTTTTTCTTATTTTTCTTTTAACTTAGGCTTTTATTTTATTTCAATTAATTTGGGTTTGCAATATGGCACTTATTATTATTATTTTTTATTTTTTAAGCCCTCCACAGAGGGTCACACTTTCTTGTTTAGATTAATTAATTGTTTTTATGTTATTTGACAATAAAGAGTATCTTAGTTATTTATAGAATATAAAGTATTTTTTTCGTTTCCTGAGTTTGACCCGGACTCCACCACTCGTGCGAGACAATTTTTATTTATTTGGTGTCCAACTTTCACATTGTTTTTACATAAAATATTATTTTAAAAATCTATTTCATAAAACTTACACTTTTCATTAAAATATCCTTTTAAAAATACATTGACAAAGTGTACACCAACAACCAAATCTTGGATTTGGCAACTACCACCTCTTAGAGGTGGTAGCTGTTAATTCCATGCTTTAGTGTAAATTCAATGCCACTTTCCAATCTAGATGCATTCTCCCACCCCAGCTACCAGTTTTCAAACAACCAACCACCAGGTGGTAGTTTGACAAACTTTTTTGCCAAATGCATGAACTTCTATCCCAATTCCTAGATTCCAAACATGCTAGTCAGAGATTCAATTTTTGCTGATCCTACTTGACTCTGAATCTTATTTTGTCAGGTCCGATTAGGTCAGCCTTGGTAATGGTTGCTCTCTCCATCATCATTTTCGGAGAGCGAGGTTGGTAAATATACTATGGTCATGTTTGGTTATCACGAAAAGTGTCATGGCTTCTTTCATGGAAAATGAATCAGGTATGGGAGTGTTTGCTTGTCATGGAAGGTGTCGTGGCTTCTTCCATGGAAAATAAATCAGGCCACCCCACCACAAAAACTGATTCTATGGAAAGGGGTGCAATGTGTAAAATGAGGACTGTTTTTCACGAGGAAAGTAGTTCTCATGTTTGTGTTGCATTGTGTGGGTCACATAAATGGCACGATAACCCATGCATTTTTTGCAGAAAACCTCACTTTTTTGTGGCATACAAACGGGCCCTATAACTCCTCCGTAGATTTTTTGGATCAGCCAGTTCAAGAGTTGTTGATGGGTTAGAGATGTGTTGTCCAGTTAATTTACATCTTGATCTTTAATTATGTTTAACCAAGGAATTTTGAATCCTCTTTAAGCAATTGTTTGGATATATGACAAACCATTCCACGATGTCATTTGTTTGCTATGTGGCACTAACGCATCTGGCTCTATAACTCATAGCTAGGGGTGCAACCGAGTCAGATTCAGTTCGGGTCTTATCAAATTTGATTCTGAATCGGGTCTAAAACTAAGACCCAAACCTGACCCAATTTAATTAGGTTTTGGGTTCAGGTTCAGGTACAACTAGAAATTGTAGGCTCATATAGGTTAATGGGTTCGAGTATAACCAGGTCTCGTCTTTAGTAGACCTGTTTTGATTCAGGTTGGGTTCAGATTCGGGTTTGTGTATGGTTGCAAAAAATAGACCCATATAGGTTAACAAGTTCGGGTTTCAGCTCAAGTCTTGATATGTTCAGTATTCTTGACCTAATTACCCACCAATAAAAAATATATAAATTAATAAAATCAACTATTTATTATAAAGATTTTATGGTAACAAAATAAAAGCTTAATATCTATTCTAAATAATCTCAAAGTCTGAATATAAAAAGAATATATCCACTCTAACCAAATATTCAAGTTGAAAAAAAAATTCCAATGATATATCATATTCAAAATGTATCAAATTCAATAAGTTCTCAAGTACAACTCCCTGGAGGCGAGGGGTAAGCTCTTGGAGTTTTACGTGTCCTGGACAGTGATCATAAGTATGGCATGCAGAGCCAGCACGACTAAGTCTTGGGGCGGTTTCTCTGGGTAAAAAAAATGTGTTCTCAAGCATTATTATGTGATTCACTTCAATCCGAAAATTTTCATCACAAAAAAGCAACATGAAGAGTATGCAAAAATGAATTAAAATTTAGATTACTAAAATACAATGCATATTAATTCTAAGTTTATCAACATCTTTACCAATTGGAAACTTTCAAATGGAACAGGTATGAAGCAGGTTCAAGTATGGGTCGGGTACGAGTTGGTTTTGGTTTGGGTTCAGGTGTATAATTAGTTCAGTTTGGTTCAGTTCAGTTTTAGAATATGAAGAACCATTTGGGTCTGGGTATATAATCGGGTCGGGTCCGTTTAGGCTCGAGTCTTCATTTACAATACCCAAGACCCAACCCGTTTTTACTATGAGTATATATTTTGGACCAGACTGAAATTCACGGGTCCACAAATATTGTTTCGGGTCGGGTTTGCCTGACCCAATTACACCCATACTCATAGCCTAGCAAGGGACACAAATGGGTTGAATAAGTTAGCTTAATCTAACATTGGATCTTTTTTTTTTATGAGGAACCCTTGCCAAGAATTGAGACACTTAATGGGCATGCTCCCTTATGAGGTAAACCCCGGGAGGGGTCACCCATACCCGCTCTTATGGATCCCACCAATTAAAGGCACCCTCACACTTGTGGGAATCAAACATGTGACGAAGGGGCCAGCACCTTCTTCCCATGCCTTCTGTCATTCAGGCGACCTAGATGGGTGTTTTGAAGAATGGGGTCGGGCATCTAACTCATTAGGGTGTACTCAAACCTACCCACATAACTGGTTGCTAGGTTCAGGTTTTGTCGGATCAAGGAAATGAAATACCAAAACCTGGTATGTATACAATTAAAGAGCTTATTTTCAATAAAAATACGTATCAAATACTCGGGTCAAGCCAAAGTCTGATCGGATATCAAATAACAATCATATCCAGACCTGATCTGCATATTACTCAGGTTGGGTTCGGGTCAACTCAAATAATATTCAGTCAACAATTTTTATGCTTATACCTGGGTATTCAGGTTTAGATAAAAAACGAGTATCCGGTACAAACCTGACCCATTGACAACCCTAGGTCTGATTAGGGATATTGAATCTAGATCTTGCAGCACCTTTAGGATATGGTTATGACATGAGACCTTGTGGAATTGTCTCATTTCATACGAATAGAATTTTCACACGTGAACTTTTGATATGTATATATATATTTTCTTTTAGTATGAGCTTTTTGTTTATTTCCAAACAAGGTATAATATGCTTGAATATTTAAGACTTCAAATTTGAAGTAGCATTATGTGAACTCAAAAAACCTTTTGTTTTTCCTTGAGTGAAATGAGGATTGTTCCTCTCTATTTATAATACATACAACATATGAAACAATTGAAAAGAAAATAATACAAACGTATGAAACAATTGGGAGGAAAAATACATAAAAAGAAAGATAAGATATACACAGCTTGGAAACCTCAAGAAAATTTAAAAGAAGAAGTTGAAGGATACAACTCGTGAAATCCAAAGAAAAGGCAAGATTTCATGAGCTGTCTTTAGTGACAATCTTGGGCATCAGAGTGGGTGGACCAAAACGTTTATACGTCCTCTACTTCCCATTTTTATTCTCCCCCTCAAACTGGAGCATGAAAAGTAGAAATGCTTAGTTGTGAACTGCTCTTTTTCAAGTGCTTTATTAAACAAAATATGTCACCTGATCCTTTGAATAGATGTAGGATGTATTTATTGTTCTTGAAGCTATTTTTTCTTTAACCAGATGATAATCAATGTCAATGTATTTAGTTTTTTTGTGATAAATTGTGTTTGCTACAATGTGCAACTTGATTGTCATAGAACATCAATTCTGGTTGAGGACGAGGAACCTGCAAATTGGACAACACTTATTTTAATCATGTAACTTCACAGGTTGCATTTGCCATCGCACCGTATATTCGGCAAGAATCTTGACATGCTGCAGAGTCACAAATTTTTTTTAACAGAAGTGTAGAGTTTGATTATAACGAAATTCCTTGACTAGTTCTTTTTTGAGATAGGGCAGCGTCCAAGTGTGGTTTGAAGGGAGCATGTATGTAATGACTTAAAACTTGAACTGAAAATAGGACATAAAGTCTTGTAATTGTCGGGAGGGTGGTGTATGTTCGCACCCGATGATTCACTGAATCCCACGTCTGTGTTCGGGGGGTGGAATGAGCGGCACGTATTTACGGACATGGGGCTCGTATTCCCGTGTATGATGACATAACTTTGCATCAGACTCTGGTGCTGTTGCAAAGACTTAATCACCCTTACTTGCTTTTCTTGCCCTGAAATGACGGTTCGAGGAAATGACAAAAATATCCTTCATTCAAAAGTTGGGAAACTACGGTTCGAGAAATGGACAAAAAAGTCCTCCATCCAGAAAGTTTGATGTTAACTATTTAAAGTGGAGACGTTCCATATTCATGAAACTCATGCGCCATCTGCTGTAACAGCAGCTCCCATTATCAACCCAAACTTTACCTTCGTCTCCAGTCAAGGTTTACGCCTTGTTTTTTATCCTGTTTTACAACACATTGTCGCCTTCTCGTGTCTGTCTTGTGTTACAAAACATTCCTGTGTCTTCTCTTCATTTTTGCTGTCGTTAGACATTATGGAAGAAAGCAATGATGCACAAACATTCCAACCAGTGCCATTAAGGCAGCGTGAGTAGCTTTCCATCTCATCATGCTATTGATGAAGAAGGCATGTCGTCTTGTGTGCCATTAAGGTATTGTTTGGTTATTGCAGGTAGATCTTGTTCTTACGATGATTGGAAACTTATTGATATTTGTAAGACGCTGGGACCTGTTGACAAGAATGCTTGTTTACACATGCTAGGAAGGGCCTCTACCCCATCAGGTATCCTACATTCACTCATTATATGCATTGTATCTTAAATCGCTGTAACAGTAACATACTCCCATTTTTGTGAGATATATCTTTGTTAGTTAATATCGATTTGTTTGCTATTTTGCTCGATTTCTTCCGTATCGATTTGTAATTTATTGTGCGATATATTTATCAACCTTTTAGATATTATGGTTTTGTATTGTCGAGTTGTAAGTTATTATGCTGAACTGCCGTATCGATTTTCAATATATTATTCGATATTCATATCGCTTTGTAAGATATTATATGTTTTGTAATATGTATTTCTAAGATATTTGTACACAGACTTTGAAAACGTGTGCGTGCAGAAACACATCGTTACATAATTGTGGGAGCGATTTTCGCATTCATACCGTTGCTCTGTCAGCGATTTCTATTGAACTCGCTTTACAACATCGTGGATATAATGAGAGTGTTATCCTCAACACACATGTACGACATGTATCTTTTATTGGCATGGTAAGTGACAACTCGATGCTCAGTATAAACAAATATCAAACCACACTTGCTTTGATACTGTCATTCATTAAATCGTTGCTTTGACTTGCTTAGCCTTATCGGTATCTGTTGTTATATGCATCCTGATTAAATCGTAGTAAACGTATGCGCTTGCTAACACAAATTGATATATTGCTTACAAAACATTCCACTTTCTTCTCTTCTTTTTCGTTGTTGTTAGGCAGTATGAAAGAAAGCAATGATGCACAAACATTCCAACCAGTGCCATTAAGGCAGCGTGAGTAGCTTTCCATCTCATCATGCTATCCATGAAGAAGGCATGTCGTCTTGTGTGCCATTAAGGCATTGTTTGTTTATTGCAGGTAGATCTTGTTCTTATGATGGTTGGAAACTTATCGATATTTGTAAGATGCTGGGACCTGTTGACAAGAATGCTTGTTTACACATGCTAGGAAGGGCCTCTACCCCATCAGGTATCCTACATTCACTCATTATATGCATTGTATCTTAAACCGCTGTAATAGTAACATACTCCCGTTTTTGTGAGATATATCTTTGTTAGTTAATATCGATTTGTTTGCTATTTTACTGCAAACACCAATTGATATATTGCTTAAAACTTTGTTGAGCTTATCATCAGGTTGTAATAAAGATGATGCATCTCAATCAATTGAAAGATTTGGAGAATTGAACATTTATACTAATGACGCAACTGAAGAATTGAACATCTGCGCTAATGATCCACATGAAAATAAGGGTGCAGGCATTAGACCCACTCTTGACTTGAATGTTCCAGTAGAAGAAATGCAATTCAATAATGAGGTAGATTACCATGACAGTACACATAATAAAAGAGTAGGCACTGGGAATGTAAATGGAAGCACACTAGACTTGAATGTTCCAGTAGTGAAAATGCAATTCAATAATGAGGGAGATTTTGATGTCAGTACACATAATAAAAGTGTAGGAACTGAGAATGTACATGGAATTACACTTGACTCTGTTCCTGTAGAAGGAATGCAGTTTAATAACGAGGAAGCTGCATATAAATTTTACAATGATTATGCCTTAAAAGTTGGCTTCAGTGTGAGAAGGTTTTCTTGGTCAAAAAATGCACAGGATGTCTTGGTTAGAAAGACGTATGTTTGTTCCAAGCAAGGTTGAAAAAAATCAATGGGAAATCCAACAAGGAGCATGCCAGAATCAAGATATGGATGTCAAGCTAGAATGGTTTTAAGAAGACATTCGAATGAGAAATTTGTAGTTCATACTTTAATCAGTGATTATAATCATGATTTATCTGCATCATTTATGACTCCTATGCTAAGGTCACATCGTAAAGTAACTATAGCACATGCTGCAATGGCTGAAATAGCCGATAGCACCGGCATTGCACCAAGGAAGACATACAATTTGTTTGCCCACATAGACGGTGGTCGTGATAATGTGCCATTCACACCTTTGGATCTAAGAAACCACTTGAGAAGGAAGATGACATATAACATGAAGAAAGGATAAATATGTTCTTTGGTTGATTACTTACAGAATAAATCAAGCAATGAACATGATTTCTTTAGTGCAATATAAGTGGATGAAGATGGATATGCTGTGAATATGTTTTGGGCAGATTCAAAGTCAAGAGTAGATTATGAATGCTTCAATGATGTGCTTGTATTTGATACTACAATAAAGATTAATACTAAAGAGTGGCCATTTGCGCAGTTCGTCGGAGTGAACCATCACGCACAAAGTTGTATATTAGGCGGGGCATTTTTGTATGACCAGACCAAGGAAAGCTTTGAGTGGTTGTTCAGAGTATTTACACAGGCAATGAACGGGAAGCAACCTGAAGCTGTACTTACAGATGGTGATCACGCAATTGCGGCTGCAGTGCTTCATGTGTGGCCAAATGCACATCATTGCCTATGTTTGTGGCATATCTTTCAAAATGCAGCAAAGAACATAGGACACATGTTTAATCAGAAGACAGGGTTTGACAAAAAGTTTACTAGGTGTGTGCTTGAGAGCATAGACGAGATCACCTTTATGTCTGACTGGGAGGAAATGATTCAGACATACGACCTTGAAGATTGTCTGTGCTTACAAAATTTATATATAAAAAAAGAGAAGTGGGCATTGGCATATAGAAGACAATACTTTTATGCTGGTATGATAAGCACACAAAGAGTTAAATCTATGCATGCCACGCTGAAGAAAACTCTGTATTCATGTTTAACAATGTTTCGTTTCATGGAACAATATGAATTATTTGTAGATGGTCTAAGACAGAATGAGCTTGAACAAGACGTGAAATGCTTCAATACACGACCTCTAACTTTTGGCATGAAAATATTAATGCGACTTGCAGCTCTGTATACACTAACTGTATTTGAATGGATCAAGAAAGAGGTGTTACATATCATGAATTGCAAAATAGAAGGACTCGCACAAATCGAGAATATGCACAAATACCATATTTTATGGCAGGATGAAAAGCATCACGAAAGGCGAGAAGCACATGTCACGTACAATGTTGACAACGGAAGAGTTGAATGTTCGTGCAAAATGTATGAATTCAAAGGTATTTTATGCTGTCATGCATTAAAGGCACTCAATCAAGAGAAGATACAAGAAATACCTGAGTCTTACGTAATGCGAAGATGGAAGAGACGTGCAAAGATTGAAACCATTGTTATGGACAATGTGAGTAAATCTGGTGTTGACGAGAAGTGCCACATAGCCTCCCGTTACCAATAACTGTGTAGGTCATTTATGCATGTTGCTGATTTGGCATCGAGAAGTGAAGAAGGCTATGTATGCGTGAGAAAAGCTTCAATGGAGTTACTTAAAAACTTGGAGTTAATTCACCTTAAGTTCGTTGCAGCGAATGAATGCCAGTCGAAGATAATGGGATCGAACAACGTAAGTGAAAATCATGTTTCGCTTGACACTCCTAAGAAGTTACACCGAAGCATAAATATTATCTTCAACAAGTCAGTAGTGAACGTTGTTGATTATGATGGACATATTTATGAAGCAAAGGGTATGAAAAGAAAACCTGCCTCTGATCGCAGTCGTCGGAGGTCAAAGGGTGCACTAGAATTGGTTGGCAAGAAAAGGACTAAGAAACAACCAACCTATAATAAAAAACAACAAAGCCCTTCGAATGAACAGGTATGTAAGACATTATATTGCTTTCCATTACGTAAAGCGTGTCAATATCTAACTCGTTTAATGTCCAACATGCAACAATACCCTATAGAAGTAATACCAAATGTTGAAACCTTCATTCCTCCCAATCAGATTTCCGGCAACAATAGTTTCAGTTTTACAAGTCTTTTGGTATGTAATCAATGTTGGGAGGAGGTTTGCATTTCTTGTGAAATGTAATGCAGAGCCTTATATTTTCTATTTCGTGACAGGCTTTGATGCATTCGACAGATAGGTATGGGACACATGAATCTCGTGTGGGCTATTAATTTAGTTGTCATGCCCCTTTGCATGACCCAATTTCCACATTGTTGGATTTGTTAAGAGTTTATAGTGATTTTTCAGTGACGACTTGCGTTCTGTGGTTGGATTTGCTTAAATCGATAGATAGCGATTTGTGGCTTCTGCAGGAAGTCAATTCATGGCAACACTGAATGGCGATTTATGGTTATCGTTGAATAGCGATTTGTGGCATCGCAGCATAGTGATTTGCAGGTATTGTTGGAATGTCAATCCAAGCGGGGTGAGAAGGGTTGTTCCAGTAAGCTTTTTGGGGCCATTGATCAAGGTTGCGATTCATTTTATGATCTGAGTAAGCTTTCACCTGCGTTTTTCAGGTATGTGGTAGCACAATGTTGGACTTGTGTAATGATAATCAAAAGAAATCATTTTATGATCTAAGTTTTTTGTTTGATTTAAACAATTTCTTTATTTATTGAATTCCGATTTACATCCAATAAATAGAATGTGTCCCAACATAGCTGTCAATCTACTTCCAAGATAGTGTCATGTTCACAAGCTATGAGTGCCCTTTTTTTCTTTATACTTGTGCTTCTTGACAATTTTTTTATGGTGCATGCTCGCCCCTCGCAACTAATAATCCTTTAAGCCCTTATCGACAAGAAAAATCGCTGGGTCTACATGATAAATCGCCTTAAAGTATAAACATCTTATAAAATAGATTATTATTTTATTTATCGTAATTTGCGCTTTAGAAGTCTTTTGGTATGTAATCAACGTTGGGAGGAGGTTTGCATTTCCTATGAAACTTGTAGTATGTGTCTTATATTTTCTATTTCAATGTTGGAAGTAGATTGACAACTATGTTGGGACACATTCTATTTATTGGATGTAAATCGCAATTCAATAAATAAAGAACTTGTTTAAATCAACCAAAAAAACTCAGATCATAAAATGATTTATTTTTATTATCATTACTCAAGTCCAACATTGTGCAACCACCAACCTAAAAAACGCAGGTGAAAGCTTACTCAGATCATAAAATGAATCACAACCTTGATCAATGGCCCAATAAAACTTACTTGAACAACCCTTCTCAGCCCGCTTAGATTGACATTCCAACAATACTCGCAAATCACTATGCTGCGATGTCACAAATCGCTATTCAACGATAACCACAAATCGCCATTCAGTGATGCCATGAATCAACTTCCTGCAGAAGCTACAAATCGCTGTCCGGCTCACAACACAAACTATTTAGCGATGGGTGTGCCATCCTTCTACCGGTGGCTTGTTGACAAGTATCAAAAGATAGTTGTGGTTGTTAAAGAGAAGAGGACAACAAAGGATAAAAATGGAGTTGAGTTCATAGACACAGACAGACCACTACTACAAATCGTTATTCAGCTGATGATCACTACTACAAATCGTTGTCCAGTGAATACGAAGGACAACCTCAACACGATCAGGCGGCGCGCTTGGAATTCTGTTGCGGAATTGAATAAGGAGGGAAACCAGTCACAAACAACTTTGAATGTAACACCATAATTGTTTTTCATTGTAATCCATCACTTATAAGACCAAATGCTTTTAAGATTGCTAGAGTGTAAGAATCAATATATGCAAATCGGTCCACCAATGGTATTACGACTGTTTTGCTGTAAGCTTTCATTCGAGGATTGTTTACTTAATTTTTCACTAGACAAAAGGTTTCCGTAATTATTACCGTTATCCCAGTAAGGTAGGCCTTCTTGAAATCCAGTGGACTATGGCAATTATTTATCTTGTCCTTCCTCTTCCTCTTCATTTGTATTGATCGATGTCATAAGACCACCTCATCCAATCGATGTACTACTTACATGCCTCTCATGTTCCACAGTACTCTATGAGTAAAGGAAAATCGGTCCTTAATAGGCTGTCCTAGTAAGGAACGGAACATTTTTTGTTTACAAATCACAATACACATATGCGTTGCGTACAGACAACAAAGGATGTATCGTAAATTTTTTGATTTATCATACATTATTCATTTATCACGGTGGTTGAGCAGTAGATCTTTTGGCTCATAAATAGTCGCACAAGTACTGTACGGTGTGATTATCTTCTACTTAGTGAACCAACAATAGTCAAACCGATGATTCCTTTATAAACCTGGAGTTCCTCCCTCGAACATGTAACCAGCTACATAGAAAATTATGGTCGGTGAGGCAAAAGAAGACAACTACACGACCAACAATGGCGAATCATGCGTATATTGTCTATACATCGTCTCCATTTTCATCAAAACCCGTCTCTTTCATGCCGTATTTGTGATTTGTGTTATGTACTCTATAATGTAATTTCAATACTGTTCATTGCAATGTCCTTGTTCATTTTAGTAGAACATCCACCGACGAAGTTGGGTGAGAACTTAGTCAATCATTCCTGCAGGACATCAAAAGAATGCACAATGAATTTGCATAGTGCAACATGATCAGTAATCTTGTTCGTATGAAAGTAGTAGGAGTTGTCTATATACGTAAGCCATGTGTACGCACGTTAACAAGATCGTATTTGCTGCAAACAGACTATATCCAATTTCGTCAGTTATATTAAAAGCAACGCGCCAAGCAAGACTATAAGCATCGTCAGCCCGTATTTCATGGTATATCAGTTGTATTTTATGTTGCTTTTGGTTATTGATTTAGTCTAGTTGATTCGTATGTTAACATTGTTGTTAATAAGGTTTCGATTTGCAGACTATCTTACGCCGTTTGTCATACTCCAGTGGATTTAAAGACGGATTACCTTATTGGGTTAACGGTAATCATTGCGGAGACCTTTTGTCTAATGAAAAAGTAAGTAAACAACCCTAGAGTGCAAGGTCACAACATAACAGTGTTAACAACATTTTTTACGATCTATTTGCAAATATTGATTCCTACACTCTGGCATGCTGAAAAGCATTGGGTCTTATACGTGGTGGATTTACACGAAAAACAACTATGGTGTTACAATTCATTGAAAGTTGACAGTGGTTTACGACTTGACATTTCCCATCTCGTAAGATTCCATCTATATGAGTATCATGTCGTGTATTGGGGTCATAAATTTACTTTCGGCCGCATTATTCTCAGATCGGTTTCGTCAAAGCCATTTTGGGAGTCGACGTTAGCGAGTGGATCTATTGCATGACATACCATGCTCCTTTACAAAATAATGACATTGATTGCGGCGTATTTGTAATGAAGTACATTGAAGCGATATACAATAGTGCAGAACCCAATTTCGACGCTGTATGCCATTTCTTGACCTCTGTTATTAGTGATTAAATGCATGTCTATTGGTTCCACATTATAATTTGTTTTTGCAGGTTGATATACCTAGATTCTGCAAAGAACTCTGCCAAAAATTGACGTCCTTTCTAATTGCGGAGGCAAAACTAACCGAGCCGCCACGAGGATCTAAAAGGCAACGACCAATGGTGCCCAACCCACATGATTGACACTCGCAAAATTAGATTGCTATGTATGCAATGAACGAAGCCTTCTAATGTTCAAAATGATAATAGTCAACATCGTTATGAAATGTTTGATGTTTAAACATCGCCTTATTGCTGACACGCACAAAATGAAATTCGTAGAAGAGATTCGAGATGAATGCGGTGAACAAGAGCCATTAATGTTGCTTTCGTAATTACAAATAGTACACAGCGATAAGACGGGTTTGCTGTTGAGAAATGGTGGTCTAACGTCAGCTTCACTACTACTACCATGAAATCTTGTGTAAGAATTTAAATTTTTTTTGAATTTTAAATGACTTTTCTTTTAGTTATGATATTGCATACATATGAAAAGAGTCTACACGAATACCACAACTGCGTCGAAGCTGCCTATACACTCGATTCAAGAACAAGTCATTTTTGCAGGAATTGTCGGTTTGTCAATTCTTTATTCGCGAAGCAAAGTGGAACACATCCTTAACCTGTGTGATGTGTCATTCAAATATTAATGAAACGTCCTATCACCCTCCGTCAGTTTTTAAATAAATACGACAGTTTTACTAAACAAAGAGCAAATCTCAAATAAAATACCCTCCGCATTAATGAAATTGAACAATGGCATGTCAGAGAGCTATTCTCAAAACTAATCAATGCGATAGGACCTGGTAGTACGTAGCGTGTGGGTTTGATTGTAAAAATATTTTTTGGTCTTATATAAATCCATAACTTCGTCCACACGCGTCCCAACAAATCGCCTTAAGTGTACATTACGGATTTACACCTCGACATTGGTCGTCCCGAGTCACTCTCATCTAGCCATGCACTACATTCGTTCACGATGGGGCACATATATTACGATTTCATTCTCGTAAGTTCAGCAACAAAGCGATTTCTGAGAACAAACCTTTCTTATCGATAAATACTTCGTCATTTGTTCAAAGCGAACATTAAGTGCCTTTGTAGACCACAAATCGCGAAAATCCATTTCCGTGCTTTTCGTTCACGTAATGCAAGCTATACAACGATTTTGGAACAACAATAAAATATCTTTCGCTGTACAATATTTTTAATTACCAAAGAGCAGCATTACTAGCATTGGTTAAGCGCATACAACACAAAACTATTTCTCGATACAATTTAGTTTTCGTAGATGAAGCAGTACAATGATTTACAAGAGTGTTTTGTAATGTTCAAGTTATATTTCAACGGAGACAAATTTACAAAATTTTCCTACCGAAAGTCCTTCTCCTATATATCTCCAGTCTGTCTCTATCTCTCTGTGTCTGTCTCTCAGATTGTGTTGATACCAGAAACCAGACGATTCAGATACTGGCGAGATGAACCCCCGTCACCGGAACGACCGCTCCTTTGAAACCTCCTCCTCGCAAGGGAGAGGAAGAGGACGCGGTGAAGCTCCTGCTAGCCACCCTCAGCGCGCCGACCGCGTCCCTCACCACTGCTGACGACCGCAAATTAAATGCCTGCGACTGCACCGCCGACAGCTCCACGTCAGCCAACTCCACCTCCGCCGACCGCTCCTCACCATGTTGCGACTGCACCGCCGGAGTTGGGCGAGAACGGTGATGGCGGAGCTCGTTAGGTTGTACAGACAGAGCAATCGATGGGTTTCACATTACATATTTTGTCTCCCGTTCTATTTAAACTCAATCAAATTTCTGCATATTTCCTTGCGTAATTCCGGTATATCTTCCTGCAACAAAAATATGTAATGTGAAACCAATATATAACAGGAATCCCCAATAACAGTGGATACAAAGCTCATACAGCGTCGAAAAAAGATTCTTCTCCTTTGTATATTGCTTCAATATGCTTCGTTAGGAATATGCCACAATCGACCCCATTACTTTGTACAGGAGCATCGTCAGCACATAGCAAAATTCACTTGGCAATGTCGACACCCAAATAGTCGTTTAGGAATCCCGCCTGTGATAAAGGGAAAATATAGTACAGTTCGGTCCACCTCAAATAGCTACGATTCACCTATGGGCAGAAGCTTACCAAATGCATAACGTCATATTCTACACCACTGTGACAGTCCAATGAGTTGTAGCACCATAGTTGTTTTTCCACAAAATTCATCTCGTATAAGACCCAATATTTTGGATGTTTCCACAGCGTAGGAAGTAAAATCTGTGAATTGATACAATAATTTATAATTCCATAGACATATCGTAATGGAGATGTAACGACTAAACCTTGGAGAAGAGATTTGTTCACTTACCTTATCAAAATTCAAAAAGTCTACGAACTCATCATTGTTGTTCCAACAAGGTAGTGCACCTAGGAATCCACTGGTGTATGGCTTTCGCCGGACGTACATCTGTTGCACGAAATAGTAAGGTTTAACCACCAAGAAAAGTGAGTAAGTCATAAAAGCAAATAAAACAATGGCAGACCAGACATACCATGAAATAAGGGGTGATGATGCGTACTGTATTGCTCGTTGCGTTGCTTTGAATATAATTGACAAAATCACACATTGTCTGGTTGAAAAAATTTACGAACTTCAAAACATACAAACCGAAGACCTAGAAAATGATAGTGGTTACGTACGTACAAAATTACTGATAGTGTTTCCGTCTGCAAATTTATCTTGCATCTACTCGGTGTCATCTACGACCTCGTTAGGGCATTGCCGCCCACCCTTGTCTGTGGATGTTGCACTGAGTGCACCATTAACATAGTATTCAGAATTCGACATTGAAATTATTTTCTATAGTAAATAACAAAAGTCGAAATACGACATGAAAATGCAAATGTTGACTAAACCGGTCAGGAGGTTAAAAAAATATATGTTGTCTTCTTCTTCGGCGCTAAAGCTGGTACTGTGGAAGTGGTTGTTTTCTTCTTCGGCGCCGTGCATGGTCGTATTGCTCCCATCGTGCTCTCCTTTGGCGCCATGTCTGGTCGTATTGCTCCAATCGTCCTCTCCTTTGGCGCCATGCCTGGTCGTACTGCTCCCATCGTCCTCTTCTTTGGTGCCATGTCTGGTCGTATTGCTCCCATCGTCCTCTTCTTTGGCGCCATGTCTGGTCGTATTGCTCCCATCGTCCTCTTCTTCGGCGTCATGCCTGGACGAAGATATCGATGCCACCTTTGCAACACAAATACGGAATCGACGTCGTCAGTCAAATATAAATAATATGTCTTTTCACATGCCGCCCTTTTTCGAAAACCACCCGCAAATTAAATGATTGTAATTTAAATAATTAATAATATGTCTTTTTACATGCCGCCCTTGTTCGATAAACGCCCGCAAATTAAATGATTGCGTTTTAAATAATTAAAAATATGTCTTTTCCCATGCCGCCCTTTTTTGAAAACAACTCGCAAATTAAATGATTGCGTTTTAAATAATTAAAAAATCGTCGTTTCGAATACCGCCCTTTATCGAAAGCAACCTGCAACTTAAATGATTGGGTTTTAAATAATTAAAAAACTGTCATTTCGACTTCATATTATAACAATGGTTGAGTGGGAGATTGATCCGACCCGAATAAACCCGTTTTCCAAGTATGAATAATCTTTGACGATTATTGAATTGATTATCAAACATGGATACATCGATATATTCATGCCACATATCTTAGCCCTTGTCGGTTTTTTAACAACAAACGTTCATTGTCGCTTTATACTAGTATCATTTAACACCGCAAATCCTTGTTGACTTACAACGTTTACAAATGGACAAGTCATTGTCGTTTGAGTTGTTGACCTCATGAATTGCAATCCTATTTCACGGTTTGTATTAAAGGTGTCCTCGCAAATGAGCGATTTCTGTCAGGGAATAATATCGTACCAATTTTGGTTGGCCGACATCCTATTACGCGATTGCAATTTACTTATGATCATCGGTAACGATTTCTAAGCATCAAACTTTTCTTATCGCTATTGACTGTTATCATTTACGACGTGAGAACTCGTTAAAATATTGTTCACGACCTACATCGCAAATCCTTTTTGCGATGTATTATCGAGGCGGAGACAAATACAACGATTGCTGGGCAGAAATGCTCTATCATAACGATGGCGACCTTAGTCAATGCCACACATTCTGAACAACAACCATCTATTTTCGATTAAAGTTTATTTATTTACGAGATCCATAAACGAAACGTGTCTGTTACATGTAATAATAAAGAATTAAATAATAAAAGAATGTCACGTTACGACAATTAATTATACAATTACAACAAATAGCTATCGTGATAAAAAAGAATGCCCAGGGTTTATTCCTAGGCACTTGACGAATCAGATGAAATATCATACACTTGTCTCTCTCTTTTTATTGGTGGACTGTCTATCCTGGGTGGCCTCTGGGTTGCGTCCATCTTACTAAAAAAATTGGTCATCATCTCTACCACTGAGTTCAATTGTATCCCCATATTGCTAATTTCTGTCCTTAATTTTTTATTCTCCCTCTCCATAAGATCGAACCTTGCGGCAGAGACAATGTTCTCTTTTATAGCAAGTGTTCGCTCTTCATCGCGCTTTGTTACTGAGGGAATCGTTGTTGTAACCAGAGAGAGACGACGTTTTGGTTGTAGAGGCTGGGCTGCAACAAGAGAGGGGGCAGTTGGGAGGCATGAGTTCCCAATTTTATCAATCGCCAGATTTCGGCGCATTGGTTCCCAATACCTTTCGAAATAGAATGGATCAAATTGTCGTCCATTAGAATCATACGATACGACACAGACACCACCTGAGTTCCAAATTAATAATTCGTCCCTGTAGCGTTCGCGCCAATTCACGTTCCTGCACCCACCACTATTCATCTTCCTTCTCACTTCCAAAGGCTTATTTGAGATAGACTGCCCCAAGCCAGATTGCAGGAGAACTCGACTACCATACTGCAACTCGGCTTCATAATTGCAAAACAACCACAAATCGCGGTCAGACAATCTAGCAGCCTCTGCAACGTCTTGATCATCGTCCTCCTCATCTCTATAAGGTCTCCACAAAACCTGTACATTGGTAATTCTTTTTAATAACGAGTGACAAATATATTACAATTTACTTAAGCATGATATGGCGACAATGATATGTACTACGGAAGACAATCCTGCAGCGATGATTACTTAAGAATGCTAAACATTACAACGATTTATAATACTCAATGATAAATGTTGACACGATTGTAAACAATTTTAGAACATTTACCTCATTCAGTTGCAGCACATCTAAAATGGACTTAGCATTATGAACTGTGACGTTTATTCTAGCCCAACGACCGATCTTTGGAAAACCACAACTCGCAGGGACACCACATGGACGCAATGAGATAATATGTTCCCACGCCCAAGCCTAACAAAAACAATATTATTAGATACACTATAACCTTTAATGAAATTAGTCTACAATTACTAAGTATGCAATCAACAAATACCTGAACAAATGGCCAAAATCCCCTAACTGTTTTCGTACCATTACTCGCACGGTAGAGTTGACTGTATAAGTGTGCGAGCATAGCGGCACCCCAGGCATAGTTGTCGACTTTGTCTAAGTCTGCCATGTACTGATGCCACGTGAAACTTATTCTCGAACCAGAACAATCGGAAAATAATGTAAGACCAAAAAAATAAAGAAGGAAGCCGCTTAACTCTTGGTCAGTTGTTTCAGATGCACAAGTAGTGGAGCAGCCTTCCCATTTATTACAGAAAAATGAGACTTTCATTTATGTGGACTTCATTCCACCAGAAATACATTGACTCCATTCGTTCATCGACATTCCTAAAAGGGCCGTGCATTTTTTCCTTGCGTTATAGTTTGAATGTCGTAATAGAACAACACTGCCATCGCACTTAAGGCCAGTGAGCCTCGCCACATCTTCTAGATTCATGGTGATCTCAAAAGAATCAAACTGGAATGTGTTAGTCTTATCATTCCACTTATTTACCAGGTGGGTCATGGTATTCCAGCAAGTTTCAAAATATTGTTGGTTCAAAAGGTCACCAAAGTGCATATTTCGTAATCGGTCCTTCTGATATGCACTCAGCTGACCATACCACGACAGAACTACAGACCATTGACACCGACCTCTGAGCTTTTCACCTGGTGCTCTACTTATCCTGTGACCTCCCTATAACACAAAATAACATATTATTCCTACCAATTGTCAATTAGTTCCATTTGTACTTATAAATAATATTCTACTAATCGCTATAAATAATATTGGTTGCACACAGACTATCACAGTAATCGTTATACATATTAATACCTAACACAGTAATCGCTATACCAAAATCGCTAAACATATTATTAAATCTTCAAAGACAAGACGAATTTATTTACCTTGGTCGCTCTTTTGTCCCGTTCTCCCTCCAACTTAGACCTTTCTGGTGGGTCCACTGCCTCCAACTGCCTTTCCCTTTCCTTCTCTACCGGCTCTACCATCGCCTTCCTTTCTCTCTCCTTCTTTTTCTCGCCCTCCTTCTCTTTCCTTATTCTCTCCTTCCTTTTCTCGCGCTCCTTCTCCTTTCTTTCCTCGTCCTCCTTCTCCTTCCTTTCTCTCTTCTTTTTCTCCTCTTCCTTCTCCTTCCTTTCTCTTTCCTTTTTCGCCTCCTCCTTCTCCTTCCTTTCTCTCTCCTTCCTTTCATCGTCCTCCTTTTCCTTCCTTTCTCTCTCTTTTTTCTCATCCTCCTCCTTCCGCCACCTTTCTTTCTCTTCCAAATATTGTTTTCTTCTTTCCTGCACTTCCTCCTTCTGCTTCTTCCTTTCTCTTTCCTTTTCTTCCTCCTCCTTCTCCTTCCGTTGCCTTTCTTTCTCTTCCAAGTCTTGTTTCCTTCTTTCTTGCACTTTATCCTCCTGCTTCTTCATTTCTCTTTCCTTTTCTTCCTCCTCCTCCTTCTCCTTCCGCCGCTTTTCTTCCTCTTCCAAGTCTTGTTTTCTTCTTTCCCGCACTTCCTCCTCCTGCTTCTTCATTTCTCTTTCCTTTTGTTCCTCCTCCTCCTTCTCCTTTCGTTGCCTTTCCTTCTTTTTCTCATCCTCCTTCTCCTGCCTTTGCATTTCCTTACCTTCCTCAAACTCCTTCTATCTCCTTCGCCTTTCCTTTTCGTCTTCATCCTGAGGCTTATTCCGCTCCTTCTCTTCTTCCTCCTTATTCATTTGCCTTCGCCTCTCCTCTGCCTCCTTCAATAGCTTTTTCTTGTTTCGCCTTGCTTTATGCTCCAAGCCCCCCTTATCCAATTTTGCCCTAGCCTCCATCATTACCTTGTTAAAATACCTTTCCCTCTCCTCCTCATTCTTTTTTTGCCTTTCCCTGTGCTCTGCCTTCTTCCTCCGCCTTCTCTTTTCATTCTCCTCCGTATTTCTTTGCTTTGTCTTCTCTTCGTCATCATTCTTCTGCATCTTTCGTTATTCAGCATTCTTCCTTTGGTTCGCAACCTCGATATCTAAGGGATAATCCTCCGCATAATACAATTCCAAGGCTTTCTCCCTGTCTTTATCGTTCTCAATCTTAAGTATATTTTGGTACCTCTCAAGAACCTTAGATAGATGAGACTGGCGAATCACTTCTCTAATACACAAACCATAGAACAACATGGCATCTCTTCTCTGATGAGCCACAGACATTGCTAACCTGCACAACACATTAAACGATCATCATGATTACAAATCGTCGCAATATTTGGGTTCATAAGTACACATCTTTGTAAGATTTATCAAACTTACAAATCGTTGTATAAGAAGCAACCTACAGATTGAATAACGAAACCTTACACGAAATTCACTGAAATGATAGGATTTTGGATATTCCAACTATAGAGTAAGCAATAGTAACAACTAATACGCAACAGAAGGTGGCAACGATGCTGCGACTGCGCGTAAGACGGAAACAGATGCTCTGGAACAAAGGAAAGGATGCTCCGTTGTATACAGATGAAAGCAAAGTATGCTCCGGTAGAGTTTTCTGCTTAGGGCGAGAATGAATTGTTTTGAACTATTTAAATCCTACAACATAAAGCTTGCTGCATACGCAAACTTTGCAGAACATTTTGGCGCGATAACGATGGAGGGCAGTTTTGTCCTTTTCACGAACCATCGATTCAGTTTTCTAGATAAAGGGCATTTATGTCCGTTCGAGGAAGAGGAAGAGAATGGCGGTAAAGGGTACTTAAGTCTTTGCGACAACACCAAATTACGATGCAATATGATGCGGACACACATGAGGATACATGTCGGTCTGCATCTTATACGTGGCGCTCTTTGGGAACACCCGAACATGAGATGGAGTATCGGCCCTGTTCGGGGGGGAACATATAACCTGCCCCGGTAATTGTCAGGTAGACAGACAACCTATCAAACATCTATCCATAGAAGGATCCTATGAAACATCACCATCTAATTCACTCTGGTTGTGTCTTTGTTCTATTGGAATATCCAAAAGATGGGCTCCTAAGAGACCTATCTCATCTAAAATTTTCAATATGTATTTTCTTCGAGAAAGACATATATCTGACCTGGATCGAGTCACTTCTATCCCTAAGAAATATTTTAGCGGTCCAAGGACCTTCATGTAAAATTGATGATTCAAATCATTTTTGAGTTCAAAATTTGCTCCTAGTCATTTACATACGTACCATGAGAAAGAGTACATAAGAAATAATCAGATTTGGATTGTGAAAACTCATAGTTTATCAATGTTGACAAGAATTTAGCAAACCAATTCATTGGATCTTGATTAAGTTGCATAGGGACTTGTTTAGCTTGGATACTAAATTCTTTTCCTTACTAGAAAATCATGGGGGCATTGACATATACACTTCTTCAAGATCTTCATGGAGATTTTATAGGTGTCCATATGATGTAGAAACCAATTGCAAGCTGCTGCCATGGCCAGCGAACACCACACAAAAACTGATTTAATAACAGGAGCAAAGGTCTCTTGATAGTCCAGGCCTTTTTCTTGGGATAATCCTTTGTCCACAAGTTGGGCCTTGTGCCTTTCAATTGATATGTATGTCTTATATTTTATTTTAAAGATCCATTTGCATCCCATTGGTTTCACTATGTCAAGTAATATAGTAAGAGTTGGGGTATTATTTTCTTCCAATGCCTGAATTTTTACCGCCATAGTCTTACGCCAACAAGCCTCTTTTGTATCCTCACTGAACGACATAGGTTCTCTCTGTGAAGAATTTGCAACTAGGAAGGTTAGGTGAGAGGGTTGGATGAACCTTCTTTCGCGAATGACTTGGAGTGATCTGAGTTGCAAATGATGGAGCAATAAAAATCTTTCAACAAGGTTGGTTTCTTAACTTTGTAGGATCGTCTTTGAGCCTGAGGTTGAGAATTAGTGGGTTGAGTTATGTTATCTTCTTCATTAAATGATGAGTTTGATAATATTTGGGATTCAACAACTCCTTCATTGGGGGTCGAATTCTTGTTCAGGATTCTAACAAACCATTTGGTCATATTCTTTGAGTTGATTATAGACAGATAAAGGCAAGATAGTTGTTGATCTCGTTAACTGACTGTTAGCCCCTATATCTATAACCCAATGTTTAGAGTAAGGGGAACTAAGGATTCACATATTAATTTCTTGCCCTTGTTTCTTAGGAAAATTTTCAAATACCCTTCAAATGTTTGGGTCTAATTCATGTGCACATCAAACTTTTAAGAGCCTTGTAAATGCCCACCAAAATTTTTACTTGGGTTAATCAAATAACCCCCAGTTGAGTTACCTTTAATAAATTCTGTTATAAATTTATTAAAATAGCCATGCTATATCATATTCCTTTTCCCATAAAAGAGTCCTAGCCTTTTTTTTTTTCGTTTTACATTTTTCATTCATAACCTCTCTCTCTCTCCATTTTGGTGAGAGAGATGTAGTCATCCAAGTAATAATATATTATTTTATAGATGATGGGCTCCACCAAAAATTACAGGTCACGCATTGCAGCAATTACAATTTTATTTAATATCAAATAAAATGCAAAATATTTCATCGGAGTGCCTCCTGCACTAATTAGGGCTCCGCGTGGTTGGTAAGAGCTGTCAGTGCACATCTTATCATGGTGAGATAGATTGAATATTAAATGGTAGGGGTCTGACTAACCCAGCTTGCTTTTCCAAAAAAAAAAATTATATATAGTTGATTGTATCACTGAACGAGGAAATCTCCGGGCAACGCATAGCCATGCACTCCTGCCAGTTATACAATGATATCATTGGGATTCGAACTTGCAACATCCAAACACAAGGTGAAATGTACTAGCTGCTCTTACCAGACAAGCGGAGGCCCCATTGGTTTAAAAAATAAGGTTTTTAATGATGGGTTTTGACTGCACTAAAGGGTTCAGCCGGAAAAAAGGCTTTAGCAGCAGTTGTGACTAAATCCTTGTTTTTTATATAAAGCGCATGTGCGATCAGCGACACATACACGTTTTATGTAATGTCGAACCGGACAATATATATATATATATATATATATATATATATATATATATATATATATATATATATATATATATATATAATCTTTAATTCTTTTCACAAGCATTTACAAGTAGTTGAAAATTAATTTTTATTATGTATTGCAAAATTACAAATTAGATGCTTATTAAAAGCATAAGAAATTATTTGAATCTGAATCAGTATTTGTTGACATTTTTTAAATTAAGACTGAAGCAAGATTAATCATGAAAACAAATATAAAAATTTAACATAAAATCCTAAAATATGACAAAACTGACTAATTACAAGTTACGTCGAATTTGCTGATTAATCATGATTTGCCAAAAGGTTGACCTATTTTCTATCTGATTAATCACGACTTTTTTAGTAGGGCTCCCTAGTACAGCTACTGTGCTTAGTTATACTATTAATGGGTTGGATCACCTTTCTACAATTTAAACTTAATTATATAATTTTTTCTAAAGTTTCCTAACAATAAGTTATTTTATTTCTTATTGAAGAAGTCAAGAGTTCAAACTTTTATTGTATTCAATAAAAAATTTACATTAATTATATTTTGTTTTTAGTCCTATGCATCTATTCATTAAACTTACTGATTATGCTTCTAGAATAGGGGCAAACTAATAATTTTATTTCACCAGTTCCAAAAGTAAAATGGTAACTTAAAAACATGAGTTAGTATCAACCCAAGAATAATTTAATGTTAGTTTACGATTAGGGTTATTTAATTAAACAATACCAAAACTTTGGTGGCATTGGCAAAATCTCAAACGTTTGGTGTGTGTATGAATTAGAAAACGTTTGAAAAAAATTAATTTTTTTTCTTATTTTAATAGGCAAGCTTGGGGGTTCTCAAGACCCTTGGTTGTGACAGTGTGACGTAACTATCCAGCTATCTCATTCAACCACGATAATATTTGGTAATGGTGACATGAGGTAGAAATGTTTTTTCTTTCTTTCATTTTTTGATCAAATAACTTGAAAGAGAGGGATTAGTGTACAAACCTAGCAAGAATCGGTGGCAGTGGCTCAACCTGGTATTTGAGGCACTCTTAGGTCATGGACGTCACGTCCTTTACATCCGGTATTATCATAACTAAGAGTAATTTTTGTAAAACTTGACGACACAGTGAAACGACAAGGTTTAGACCAAAATTAGATTGGACATAGTTCAGGTCTAACTGGGTTCGAACCTACCTCAAGTGGGCTAGTCTAGGTTAGAAGGGTTGGACCTAGTCAAAGAAATGATAGAGTAGGTCAAGCAATAAGGGTTAAGGGGTTTTGTCCCAACTGGGTAAAATCTCTTCAAAACTAAGTTTTAAGTACACATGATTCATATTTGAAAATTGGTTTCAAATTTCGTTTAAAACTGTTTCAAAATTTCAAAATTATGTTCTCTTAGGCATTTTACTGAACACTTAGCATGTTGCACAATTTTCAAAGCATAAATTGAATTTTCAAAATTATAAACATGTATTACAAAATTAAATAAACTAATTTAGTCATGCTAATTATATGTTTGTTATATTAAATAATTAAATGATAGCATAATCACTTAATTAGACATCTCAAAAATGTAATTCACTAGCACGATACTATGCTACACTAATCAATCAACATAATGCTAAAACATACTAGAGTGGAACCAAACAACCTAATTAAGCATTCAATAAGTTCAGTTTAGGAATCCTACCCTCGTAGATCTGGTATATATACGTGGCGAAACTCAAAACACTAAAGGGTTTCAATAAATTCGTAACTAATGACCTCTTTGACAATTCACTGAACACTTGGTGTACGCATGCAACACCATGGAAAAATAGTAAATATGGTTCTAGTGAGACACTCTCATGCTGACGGAGAGCGTTATAACACTGCACACAAATAAAAGAGGTGTCAAAAGGTGTTTCCACACATAAGACAATACCAAACAAAGATCGGGTAGGGCGATTTCTCAAAAATCGATCCCAAACAAACTCAACTCGGCAAGGGCTAGGCTGGATAGCTATGTTGGGCATTCTCCATAGTTTTCAGGCAAATCCAGGTTCTCCAACAATTACTACACACTTCCCGGTGCATGATTCCCATAGAAGAATCAATTTTCTTGAGAAAATTGATCCACAAAAGGAAAAATGGAAGGAACAAGGTGCCAATGATGGAGATGGTGCCAATGGTGGTGGCTGAATAGAAGAAATAACGTAGAACTGTTGTGCATGATTCTTAATGCTAAGAATGAGGCATGAATCCCATGAAAACCTCTTTTAAGAAAAATCGACAAGAAGAAACACCAAAGAAAAGTGAAAAAAGGTGAAGAAGAAGGAGATGAGGGAGAAAGGAACTCACCTAGGTGCCAATGGTGGTCATGAATGGCTCCAATCCCCAAAAATCTGATGGCATGAATTTTCATATGGTCGGCTAGGGTGAGAAGGAGAAGAAGATATGTTTCTTCAAACCAAGAAGAGGAAGAAGGGAGAAAATAGGGGGGCGTCGACCTTATGGGATTGGAATAGAAAGAAAATAAGGGGATTAATACAAGTCGGGTACCCTTTTGGGCCCCACCTAGTCCCACTTATGCGCATATTCAAACCGGATCCAAATCGGATCCAGTGTGGATTCGTTTTGACACAAAACCCTAAATCAAGTTATGTGTTGAAATAAACACCAAAAAATAAAACTAAAAATCATATATCTTACATATATTATTTCTAGATTAAAAATAAAATAATTTAATTCTCTTTAGTTATTAAAATCCTATAAAAACCTAATTTTAGATCGATCCAATTGGATCCAAACCCATATAGACTTTGGGTTCATATTAAAAGTCTATTTTTTTCAAATTTAAATCTTACATTTTGTTAAAACAAAATAACTATTTTAACTCTAAATAGTTCATTGTGTTAGTACCTCAAAACACTTTGAAAACACCTTGATGAGTCATAACTCACTAAAGTATATAGCTTTAATTACAAATTAAATATTTTTAATAGTGAATTGTCAGAAATAATTCTAAATTATTAATTATGCCCTTATTGGCCAGAAATGAGTAATTGGACATATAAAACACTAATAAAAAAATTTTAAAAGCCAGAAATACATTTATAACTTGAGGATAAGGATGATTTCTTTATTTATTTATAATTCTTAAAATTACAAGTTTTACAGCAACACTTGCTATATCTTGATAGAACTAGCAAACGAGTCAAATAAACCAAACACAGGGTGTTCAAGGGTGGCTTATTCTTCGAGTGAACTAAAGAAAAGCTCAATTAAATGAGCCTAGATCAAGTTGGCTGGTTAACAAAAAATTATATTTTTAAAATTGAAAATAATAAAAATTAGAATCTCAAATTCAAACTAGCTATTTACAAAATAAATACATTATTTCAAAATTGTAACCATAAGCAATAACATTTGAACTTATTACTTGCAAGCTGTAAACACCCCAAATTTTCCACCTTCACTCACAAACCCTTTTCTCTTGCCACTGGGATCCACTCTCTAAATCCTTCAGGAAACTAGCTGATCGACACCCGAGCTAGGGCCACCCAGAGCCCAAATTTTGCCCTAAATTTAAATATTTTAAAATTCAATCTCCATTTTCGCTCAATTTCAATCATCAATTTTTGCCTTCGAACATAAGTGCCCAATTCTTTATTTCCGCAAGGGGTTCGGGACTTCAAATCCCTCATCCAGGGTTTACCTTTTTACATCTCATTTCATATCATTTTGCATCATTGCATGCATTTCAGGTCATTTCATTGCATCGCATGGCATTGCATGTCATTGTATCTCATTTTCGAGATCCAACACTCCTGTTTTTCAAAATCTTTCAATCCAGATTCGAGTTTTAAAACTTTTTTTTCAAAATCAATTCTAAAAACCTAGGTTTTAGATCGATATTTGCCATTTGCCAACCCCCAAGATCATATATTTCAAAATATTTTTCTTAGAAAGCGATCTGGATTTATTTTAAACTTAATTTTAACTGATCCCAATTCTCGGATGAGACCCATCTAGGTGGTGTCACTTCCGGATCAATTTTTTCATCTGAGTTTCTCAAAATTTTAGAGTGCTAGTCGGATTAAGATTCTTTCTTTTTATCTTTTTGAACCTTTTTAAAATGCCATTTTGGTTTTAAATCAGAGGTAGTCTTATCCCCAGTCTAAAATCTTTCATTTTTGACCAAAATTGTAGAGTTTCAGTCAGACTAAGACGCTATCTTAGAGTTTCAGTCGGACTAGGACTCTATTCTGATTTCATTCTTTATTCATGCTTTTCACTTGTTTTCAAAAACCTTCTCATCTGACTTTCAAAAGAGCCAAAATCTTAGAGTTTCAGTTGAACTAAGACTCTATCACAGAGTTTCAGTCGAACTAGGACTCTGTCTTCCATCTCTATTTTCACTTGTTTTCAGTAAAATTTATCAAAATCTTTCATTTTGGTCAAAATTCTAAAGTTTCAGTCGGACTAGGACTCTGTCTCAGAGTTTCAGCCAGATCAGGACTCTATCTTTTACCTCTATTTTTACCTGTTTTCATGAAAGACTTTCAAAATCTTTCAAAAGAAGTCAAAATTTTAAAGTTTTGGTCGAATCGGGACTATGTTTCAAAGTTTTAGTTGGATTGGACTCTAACCCTGACTTCATTTTTTGAGAAAACCTTTCAAAAAAAAATTCATTTGTCTTTCCAAAAACCAAATCTCAAAGTTCTATGATTTTATCACAGAGTTTCAAAATTTTGGGACTCTACCATAGAGTCCGAGTTGGTTAGGACTCTGACCCTGGTCTCATATTTTGTTCATTTTCACTAACCTCTGAGAAGATCTTTCAAAATCTCCCTGTTTGTCTTTCAAAAACAAAAAATAAAGAGTTTTAAAATTTTAGGACTCTGTCCGAGAGTCCTAATCGAGTTAGGACTCTATTCTGATTTCTATTTCTACTTCCACTTGTTTTGAAAACCTTTTCATTTGTCCTTCAAAAATTAGTTCATTTGCAGAGTCTCAGTTGATTCAAGACTCTATTTCAGAGTTTTGGTTGATTTAGGACTCTAACCCTGACTGTATTTTTTGACTTATTTTTATTAGTTTTGAGAAAATTCTTCAAAAACTTCTTTGTTTGGCTTTCAAAAACCTAAATGACAAAGTTTTAGTTGGTTTAGGACTCTGGTCTAGAGTTTCAGTTCGTTTAGGACTCTATTTTTTAAAACCTCCGATTGCCATCTGATGATTTCAACTTTGTTTCAAAACCCTTTTCAGTCTTTATTTCAATTTTCAAAACCCTGATATGGGACCCACACAGTTGCTGCCACATCTGAAGGAGCTTTAATCCATTTAGGACTCTAGTTGATTTAAAACCTTGGCTCTATTTTCAAATTTTCTTTCAGAAAACTTTCTTTCTTAAAATCCTTTATTTCAAAAACTTGATTTTCAGACCAGTTGTCAACTTTCTTCAAGCGGGGCCCACCCTGTAGGGATGCAAAACCCTAATTTTCAATTTTATTTCATTTTACATCTTTCATATTTCAAATATATAAAAATATATTAGTTAGTTTAGGAATCCTTTTGAAGTTTTTAAGAAAAACCATTTTAACACTTTTGTTTTTAAAGTGTTAAAATCATTTTTGAAAAATCAAGTGGGGCCCACTCTGGGTGGCACCACATTTGAAAGAGTTAGGGTTAACTTAGGGTTAGTCAATGTTCTAATTAGATTAGAAGTTTGAAAAATAAAAAATAATTTCAAAATATAACCTTTATTTTCACCTTTTAAAACCTTGTTTTATAAAAATCTTGAAATTAGAGCCTTTAAAATCAAATGTGGGCTCACAATAGGTGGCGCCACATTTGGATTTTGTTTTAGTTCAGTTAAGACTCAATTAAAATAATTAAGAGGGTTGAAAAGTCAAGTTAAAATTGTCCCTCCTTAATTAATTCAATTAAGTAAATTTTAGACAAACTAGAACTCTTCTTAAACCAAATCCAAGAAAATCTATAAATGGGGGCACTTAAAGGGGGTCCAGCCCATGCTTTCTCACCCACTCAAAAATTCGTGATCCTCTCCTCTAGCAGCCTTCCTCCATTGCAGCAGCCCCAAGGTAAGTTTTATTTATTTTATTTCATGTTTTTTATTAATTTTATTATTTGTTTTTGAGTATTTTCATAATAGTCACCCCTCTATGCATGATCTTTATCATTTTTTTTTATTCAAGAACAATGTAAACGATCCAAGAAAGTGATCTACAAATCACCCATGATCATCTACACATTTTTTATCTGTTTAAATCATTGTTGATGAGTTTATTATGCTAAACGCTCGAAAAAGATCGAGATTCGATCGTTCGATGGTCGAATCCCTCTTTTAGAAGCTAAATCAAATTTCAACCATATTTTTCCTAATTTTTTTATTTTATTTTATCATATTAATATTTATTTTATATGCTTAAGCATCAAATCTAAATTTTTTAGATTATTTGTAGCTTTTGTTTTATTACTTTTCATGTTTAGATTAGATTTATTAATGCTTTATCGATAACCTGTGGATCTCGATCCCAGGCACGCGGGAACCACATTATTTTATATTCAATTTTTTGTCAAAAAACTATGATTTTTTTAGGGTTGATTTATGTGTTTGTCAGTGATTTCATATAAAAAAATCAGATTATTTTGGGTTCTATAACTCTATAAAAAAATAAAAAACCAAACTATATTTTTTTGAACCGTGAAAACGCTACATAGATTCAGGAATGACTTGATGAGGCAATATCTCCCTCGTCGGAGATCCGATTGATAATCTGTAAGTTGCAGTGTCTTTGTTATCATGTCTAGTATTTCCTGTAAAATGTTCAGATTTTTATATATCTGTTTGATATTTTTCCTTTGACAGAAATCAGAATCAATTTCACAGAGCCTGTTATGCATTATCTAAACCCTAGATCAACTTGTATCGATCGTATCTCCCTCACCGGAGATCCGATCGATGATCCATAAAAGCGAGAATCTTAATATATATATTTACTATCATCTTATAAAATTTTATAATTTTTTAATACATTTGGATATATTTTTCTGTACCCAAAACTGGATGTATTTATTTTAACGCGTTATTTATTTGCCAGAATCAAGCGTATATTGCCGGAGCGATATCTCCCTAACGGGAGATGATTTTTCTGATCTGTAAAAAGAAAAAGTTTTGTTTATTTGTATAATATCTCTTTGTAAGTTATTATAAATTTTCATGGTGATTTGATATCCTATTCTAGTTTGACACTGTGACAGGTATGTGCTCCGAGCAAAATTCCGTATTTTAGGGTTTTATTCAATTTTCATATTAAAATAATGTCAAATATATTTTTTTAAATTTTGTTTAATTTTAGGGTTATCAAAACTATCCATGTCAAGTTTTACAGATTTTTTAGTTTATTTGATATATTATTTGATTAAATCATGAAAACAGGGTACCCGCAGAGTCCCGGTTCGAGTAAAACACTGGCAAAAATTAGTATTTTTGTGATATTTTGTTTTTTTTTTATAAAATATTTTATATTTTTAATGTTTTATCATGTTTATAATCATGGTAGGGTGTTTCACACTCGATTTGGTGTTTATTTGAATCTATTTGATCCTTAAATCCAAAGTTTTACAAAAATCTTTTTTAAAAACCCTGATTTCAAGGCCATAGTCTTGTTTCGGGGGCAATTTTGTTATTTTCCCAAAATTCCGAATTTTAAAGTTATTTAGTTTTATTATTTATTTAATTTTATATCATCTTTTATTATATTTATCTCAGGAAAACATGGAAAAAGACTTATATCTAGATAAATCCAGTAATTTCTAGATATTATTAGATAAATCCAGAAAAACTGACATATTTTTACTAACAAGTTTTCTAGTTTTTTAGGGACATTCAAGAGTGTATTTATTTTATTTTATTTTCTCTTTTTATGTAAATTATAATTGTAAGCAATTTGGAATAAGAATTTACTTTTCCTGCTTAGAATAGGGTTGCATTGCATATAGTTCATTTCTTTAAATAATGTCAATGTGTGATGGATGATGATTCATGCATCTTTAAACTCGTCATGGTCTACATGAATGGCACGTGCACTAGCTTCTAAGGAGTTGATAAACTCGATGGGTTTCGTATTTGTAACCACGGTCAGAATACGAACGAAACTCAGATTTATCATCTTTTTTTAAGTCACAAATGACCAACACTCTTAAGCATCTTCAAAAATCATTTCATATTTTTTAAACTTTTCTAAGTATTTGCCCATTTTAGAATCAAATGAACTATATTCAATGCATATTCGTGGCCTTAGTCAGAGATATGTGCTGAGTTTATTTCACCTAAAGTCTATAAGGCACAAAAATTATTTTATCAATGATTTCGCAAAAAAAAAATCAGGAAATATTTTATCAAATTGCATTCATACATCATTTAGGTTAGATCACATCATGAAAATGTTTCAGAGGGCCACACGCCCATCCTTTTTGATCAATTCCAAAATCAATTTTCTTAGAATCTTCTTCATAAATTGATTTTCTCAAAACCTCAGGATTTCTTCAGAAATCGTTTTTTCTTTTCTTCAAAAGCATTTTCCAATCATCCATTTTCCAAGTATTTCCAATATTCAAAACAAACATCATGTTTTTCAATCTGTATTTTTCAGAATTTCATAGCGCATGCCTGATTCCTTGTGCATTTAGGAAATAGAACATCGATTTAGACAAGTAAAGCAAAGCAAAACACTTGATTGATCCTTGGTTCGATTACCCCTAGTTATGATGCCAGGAACGGTTGAACCTCGTACCGACAAATGAATCTCATTCTTCGAAATTATTCTGCATTTTAAAATGGAGAAGAGTTGTTTTCAAAATCTTTTTTAAAGGTCAGTTTGACTTGCAAAAGTAAAATTTTGCACTGATAACAATGGAACCCTGTTTCTAGTGAGAGCTTGGATGGAAGCTCGTTCTCCTTGTATCCCCCCAATATTTTTTGTTAGGCCATCCCGTCATCAAGAGCCCTTTTTCAGGGAGAGTGCGATGGACTCACTTCTCTATGATATTTTTCTCAACCTTTGTTATCCGCCACCTTTCCATAAGATAAGCCCAGAGATAGAGAGTTTTGACGAAAACTTTATTTCTCTTCGAAAGTTCATTTTGCAAACACCTCCTTTTCAGGGAAGAGAGAAGTATTTTTTTATTATCCTTTCAGGTAAGGGTCAAGCCCGAGTCTCTCATTTGGAGAAAGGAGAGGAGAATTTGGCCACGGATATGTCAATTGGACCTCAAGCAATTTCTTTCACCATGGATTTCAAGAATATTTTGCCAATTTGTCATAAAAAAATAGTTGTTGATCTTAAAATATTTATTGCACAAAATTTCATCTCATATTACCTTTAGTATTCCCTCTAAAAGGATAAAGCTTTTGCGAAGAAAGAATAAAATTCAAGCTTTTCTGTTGGTCAACCAAAAGGATGAAGAAAAATCCTCGATATGACCGACAAAGGAAAAATTCAATGATGTTGAAAAGCCATAAGTGAACTGATATTGATCATAACTATGACACATTTCTAAAGACTATTTTTCTGGTAATAAGGCAGTGGAAATATCCTGAGCGATATAAAAAAAATTCACTCAATCTCAACTTCAATATCTCTTTAATCAATCAAGCTACAATCAATTATCCGTAAAAGAGATCTCTCAATCATCGTCAAGATGAAGACGGATGAATGAGTTAGACCCCAGAGCCAAAGGAGACTTAGATCATCTCTAAGTTGAAAGAGTATCTGACATGTCCTTTTAGGGAAAGTTTAAATCATCGTCAAGTTGAAGGCTGATGCGATGAACCTCTCGACAATCCCTTAAAGATATTTGATTATTGTTATCATAAAGAGATTTTCAATCCAATGAGAAAATTTTATCAATATAATTCTTGGGACTAAAGAAGACTCAAATCATCTCCGAGTTGAAGGAGTATGTAACGTGCCCTTCCAGGGAAAATCAAAACATCACCAAGTTGAAGGCGGATGTGATGAAATTCTCGCCAAATCCCAAGAGAGTTCACTTTTCATGTCTCAAAAGAGCACAAAAAATTATCAAGAGATTTCAACTAAAGAGACAACATCATTAATTAAATTTCTGGAACCAAAGAAGACTCAGATCATCTTCAAGTTGAAGGAGCATGTGACGTGTCCGTCCAGGGAAAATCAGAACATCACCGAGTTGAAGGTTGGTGTGATAAATTTTTTACCGAAACTGCCAAAAATCCTCTTTATCTATGTGAATTTTTTTATCAATATCCTTTTCATCAATTGCTTTTATGAAACTGAGAATAGATTCCTTTTTTTCCATATCAAGGAAATGGATAGCTTCCTTGAAGAAACTCAACAACAATAAACTTGATTTTGATTCTGGATTCTACAAAGTTAGCCCAGTTGGAGGTAATACTCTAGGTAGAAGAGGAAATATCTTTCAAACAAATGTGCTTATTTTCAATTATCTTGAATCAACTATAATTTTTATCTTATTGACAATATTTTAAGCTATCCTGACATGAAGTGAGAGTTTGATGTCGATTTTGATATATCCTGACGTTGTTTTTATCCCTTTTCAGGACTTGATAACACGACTTTTCAAGATCCTTCCCTTCTTATTTTAATCTGAGCGCCTGGACTCTCAGATCCACACACTTCCCTGTGTACCCCGTTGTCCCACCATAGACAGTTCTCATTCAAAATAAGGGTTAAATCTGAATTGTTTTTATAAAAGATCATCTATTTTAAAAGTCATTTAGTCTCAGCAATGAGACGCCCAAGATCGACCCCTTTTCAAGCTTTAGGGACTCTCATTTTTTTCCTTTTGCAAACCCCTCTCGGATTTATTGTGCAAAATCGAAAGGTTCCATCATGGTTTCTTCTTTTCGAGGATTTTTTTTTTCGTTCAGGGTAAGGATTAAACCTGAATTATTTTTGCGAAAGGTCATCTGTTTTAAAAGTCATTCAGTCTCAGCAATGAGACGCCCAAGATTAATCCCTTTTCAAGCTTTAGGGACCCCCATTTTCATCCTTTTGCAAACCTCTCTCGGATTTATTGTGCAAAATCTGAAGGTTTCATCACGGTTTCTTCATTTGAGGATTTTGTTTCTCATCCCCTTTAGGTTAAGGGTCTAGCCTGAACCTCGTTCTTCCACGAGGTATCTTTCGTCCCATCCAGGTTAAGGGCTAAGCCTGAGCCTCATTCCAATGAGGTGAATTTTCTTCTATTTTTTTCGTTCAGGTCAAGGGCTAAGCCTGAGCCTCATTTCGATGAGGAGAATTTTCTTTTTCATTCTTCATTCCATATCTACCACAATCACCAGAGCCAATTCTTTCACATCCAGTCAGATTTTTCTAACTAAGGCATTTTTATAGTCCAAATTTGGTGTGTTTTTCTTTACCAGTAAGCTTGACTTTCAACCGGCTTAGTAGCAAAGAGGAGCATTTGTAAACACCCCAATTTTTTCACCTTCGCTCACAAACCCTTTCCCCTTGCCACTGGGATCCACTCTCTAAATCCTTCAGGAAACTAGCTAGTCGACACCCGAGCTAGGGTCATCCAAAGCCCAAATTTTGCCCCAAATTCAAATATTTTAAAATTCAATCTCCATTTTGGCTTAATTTCAATCATCAATTTTTGCCTTCAAACAGAAGTGTCCAATTCTTTATCTCCGTCAGGGGTCCGAGACTTCAAATCCCTCATCCAGGGTTTACCTTTTTGCATCTCAGTTCATATCATTTTGCATCATTGCATGTCATTCCATTGCATTGCATGTCATTGTATCTCATTTTTGAGATCCAGCACTCCTGTTTTTTAAAATCTTTCAATCCAGATTCGAGTTTTAAAACTTTTCTTTCGAAATCAATTCTAAAAACCTGGGTTTTAGATCGATATTTGCCATTTGCCAACCCCCAAGATCATATATTTCAAAATATTTTTCTTAGAAAGCGATTTGGATTCATTTTAAACTTAATTTTAACTGATCTCAATTCTCGGATAAGACCCATCTAGGTGGTGTCGGTTCCGGATCAATTCTTTTATCTGAATTTCTTAAAATTTTAGAGTCTTAGTCGGATTTGGACTCTTTCTTTTTATCTTTTTGAACCTTTTTAAAATGCCATTTTAGTTTTAAATCAGAGGTAGTCTTATCCCTAGTCTAAAATCTTTCATTTTGACCAAAATTATAGAGTTTCAGTCAGACTAAGACTCTATCTTAGAGTTTCAGTTGGACTAGGACTCTATTCCGATTTTATTCTTTATTCATGCTTTTCACTTGTTTTAAAAAACCTTCGCATCTGACTTTCAAAAGAGTCAAAATCTTAGAGTTTCAGTCGAACTAGGACTCTATCACAGAGTTTCAGTCGAACTAGGATTCTGTCTTCCATCTCTATTTTCACTTGTTTTCAGTAAAATCTATCAAAATCTTTTATTTTGGTCAAAATTCTAGAGTTCCAGTCAGACTAGGACTCTGTCTCAGAGTTTCAGTCACATCAGGACTCTATCTTTTACCTCTATTTTTACCTGTTTTTATAAAAATCTTTCAAAATCTTTTAAAAGAAGTCAAAATTTTAGAGTTTTGGTCGAATCGGAACTCTGTTCCAAAGTTTTAGTTGGATTAGGACTCTAACCCTGACTTCATTTTTGAGAAAACCTTTCAAAAATTTCTTCATTTGTCTTTTCAAAAGCCAAATCTCAAAGTTCTATGATTTTATCACAGAGTTTCAAAATTTTGGGACTCTACCATAGAGTCCGAGTTGATTAGGACTCTGACCCTGGTCTCGTATTTTGTTCATTTTTACTAATCTCTGAGAAGATCTTTCAAGATCGCCCAGTTTGTCTTTCAAAAACAAAAAATAAAGAGTTTCAAAATTTCAGGACTCTATCCCAGAGTCCTAATCGAGTTAGGACTCTATTTTGATTTCTATTTCTACTTTCACTACCACTTGTTTTGAAAACCTTTTCATTCATCCTTCAAAAATTAGTCCATTTGCAGAGTCTTAGTTGATTTAGGACTCTATTTCAGAGTTTTGGTTGATTTAGGACTCTAACCCTGACTGTATTTTCTGACTTATTTTCATTAGTTTTGAGAAAATCCTTCAAAAACTTCTTTGTTTGGCTTTTAAAAACCTAAATGTCATAGTTTTAGTTGGTTTAGGACTCTGATCTAGAGTTTTAGTTCATTTAGGACTCTATTTTTTAAAACCTCTGATTGCCATCTGATGATTTCAACTTTGTTTCAAAACCCTTTCCAGTCTTTATTTTAATTTTCAAAACCCTGATGTGGGGCCCACACAGTTGCTGCCACATCTGGAGGAGTTTTAATCCATTTTGGACTCTAGTTGATTTAAAACCTTGGCTCTATTTTCAAATTTTCTTTTAGAAAACTTTCTTTTTTAAAATCCTTTATTTCAAAAACTTGATTTTCAGACCAATTGTTAACTTTCTTCAAGCGGAGCCCACTCTATAGGGATGCAAAACCCTAATTTTCAATTTGATTTCATTTTACATCTTTCATATTTAAAAAATACAAAAATATATTAGTTAGTTTAGGAATGCTTTTGAAGTTTTTAAGAAAAATCATTTTAACCCTTTTATTTTTATAGTGTTAAAATCATTTTTGAAAAATCAAGTAGGGCCCACTCTATACGACCCATGATTTTTCTAAGAAAATGCAACGTATGATGTGATTCTGTGATGGTAAATTGCTTGTATTAATTACGAGGTTTTCACATATAGTTATACATTATACATATGTATATGTGTATAAGTATGGATATACGAGACCCTAAATTGCGTAAGTAAGATGCACGACATGATTGAAGGTGAATTTCTGAGAACCTTAAATTAAATTCATAATATATTAGATTAGTCAATCCTCGAATTTGAGGCCCAAACAAGGAAAAAACCTCGTTATTTCATGTGAATTAGTGGAGAGCGTATATCGATAAGGAGTGAGTCATAACGGGAACGATTTTCGCAAGAGATGAAAATTTAAAGATGTGCTTTGAAAATTTACTTATATATAAAAATTTAAAATTTATGTGTGCTTACATGAATCTAGGTATGTATACGTACATATATGTGTATGTATACGTATGTGCACATATTTGTATATGTATATACGTACATACAAAACCCTAGAATGTATGTATACATATACATATATCTTAGTGATATTATGTCAAACACGTAAGTTTTATTAAAAATGCATAGCGGCATTGGTTTTTTTTTACCGAAAGTGTAATTGCCTAAACTCAACTCATTTTGAGTAAATTAAGATGAGAGAATTATCAAAATTTGGGTTTTTCGGTGATTTAAAGTGATGTTCTCTAAAACTTAAGTTTATTTCGAATAAAATAAAATACATAGGGTATTTTCACTCTAAGGGGCGTGTGGGGCATTTTTGAAACTTTTCCAAACCCTAAAGGGCGTGTAGGGCCTTGGGGAGTGGCATTTTTGAAAGATTTTCAAAAGGATTCAAATAAAATAACTCTATTGGGTGTAGAAAAAGTGAAACTAAAATATTATAAGTATGTCACCGCCTAGAAGGGTGTGACATACATCCTAGCCATTCATTTCTAACTTTTAATCTCAGTCATTCACTTAAAACCCTAGCATATTTATATCTTTTAAGAAGAGAGAGAAAATTATTCTCTCATCTTCTTTTTCTCTCTCCCTCCTCTCTCTCCCAAAATCGTGGGGCTCCTACCATAGCCGACCGTGCTTACCCCTTCCTTCTCTCCACCTTGCTAGTGTGTAGGGTTGGGTACCACGTGGGACTCCATCCTACACGCCCAAGCAAGAGGAGATCCCCTCCATAATTTCAGAAGCCATTGAAGGTGAGTTTTCTTCCGTCTTTCATTTGCAAATCATTTGTTTTCGTTTCATGGAAATATATGTGATTGTATCTTCTTCTTTCATGAAACCGGATTTCACAAATGCACGTGTGTGAGTTGCATGTAGATTAGATTTGTATGTTGTTCTTTACATTCAGTTCATAGCATCTGTGTGAGATGCATTACGTGAACACACACACACACACATGTTTCAAAAAAAATATAGTTTTTGCATGCATTGGATCTTTTCCGAATCCAGAATTGTCAGAGACACCTCTGATAAATTGACTGTATCTCCTTGGATACAGGTCAAATTTCGGTGTTCTTGGACATTATGGAAAGCTCAGACTCATACCTCTAACTTTATAGTTAAAGGTTTAGTTTGATTCGCTTCACAGAATCCTCTAAAATTTCTATCAAAATGTAGTTTTTGCATGCATTGGATCTTTCCCGAATCCAGAGTTGTCAGAGACACCTCTGATAAATCGACTGTATCTCCTTGGATACAGGCCATATTTTGGTGTTCTTAGACATTATGGAAATCTATGACTCAGACATCTAACTTTGTTGTTAAATGTTTGGCCTGATTTGGTCTGTAGGATCCTCTAAAATCTCTATCAAAATATAATTTTTGCATGTATTGGATCTTTCCCGAATCTAGAGTTGTCAGAGACACCTCTGATAAATCGACTGTATCGCCCTGTATACAGGTCATATTTCAGTATTCTTAGACATTATGAAAAACTCAAACTCAGACCTTTAACTTTACAGTTAAAAGTTTAGCCTGATTAGGTTCGTAGGATCCTCTAAAATCTCTGTCAAAAATATAGTTTTTGCATGCATTAGTTCTTTCCCGATTCTAGAGTTGTCAGAGATACCTTTGATAAATCGACTGTATCTCCTTGGATACAGGTCAAATTTCAGTATTAATGGACATTCTGGAAATCTCATATTCAGGCCTATAACTTTGTAGTTAAAGGTTTGGCCTGATTCAGTTCGTAGGATCCTCTAAAATCTTTGTCAAAATATAGTTTTTGCATGTATTGGTTCTTTCCCGAATCCAGAGTTGTCAGAGACACCTCTGATAAATCAACTGTATCACCTTGGATACAAGTTGGATTTCAGTGTTCTTAGACATTCTGAAAAGCCAAGACATAGTCCTTTAACTTTTTAGTTTAGAAATTTTCCTCATTCGGTACGCATCATCCTCCAAATCCTCTATCGACATGTAGAACATTCAGATTTTTGTCAGTCTCTGCTCAGTCCAGAACGCCATGGACGACGTCTTGTATTTTTGGGATTTCTCCCGACTCTCTCAATGAAAATTTGATTGGTTTGATTCTGTGGAAAACTAAGAGATAACTCTACAACTTTGTGTTTAGGGTCAGGGCTGAATCTTTGTCTAAATATCTCAAAAATACTGATCTTTCTGCACACTATATTTTCCCCCTTTTTGGTGGCGCACACAATAGAGCAATAGTGTTGGACAACACCTTACTCACTGTGATGTGATGTTTCTTATATTTTTAATATTTATGACAGTTTGATAGATACGTATATATATATATATATATGTGTGTGTGTGTGTGTGTGTGTGTGTGTGTGTGTGTATCTTGGAAATGAACACACACTTGACAAGTTCTCAGAATACATCCATATTGCTTTTATGAAATTGTCACCAAAATACAGTATGTTGACGCACTAAAATGTCATATAGATCACCATATCACGAGCAAAAATCGCAGATGTAAAATTGTATGCAACTTGTGCACTTTGGCATTCCAAAAATTTGGTAGTATGCTTGATAAAATGGAGAATTCACGTGCACCATGGCATATCAAGTCACTGAACTCAAACGGCCTAATTAAGCTTGTTTATCATCTAATATAGTCGAATTGGGATTAGACAACATGCAATATCATGCTCGTATTGTTTTGATTTATGTACGTTTACACACTACATGAGAACAATGTGACATAAATGTTATAACACAATGAATCCTTTCACTTGCACATCATGTCACCAAACTTAGAGTAATTGCATGAATCATGTTGATAATTCAAGTGTCCTAGCATTTAATGAATATTTGATTGTATTTTGTATATGTTTGCATTGATCACACGATTCACTTTTAACACTTGATATGTCCCGTAAGTATAAAGGGGACTTGAGGCACCTTGTAAGAGCGTATTTGTCAGTGAGACTTGTGGAATGCTAAAAACTCTGTGACGAGTTAGTGTGGGCAATGGACCCACTTTGTGAGTTGAGCTCACTTATGTCAGAAATGTGCAGTCACTCGTACTTTCTTTCTTATGAATATCTTATGCGATATAATTCTAGAGAAGTCTTCCTTTGGTTAGATAATTAATGAAATATTCACTGTTGAATGCTAATGTTAATCATGTTAGTCGCTTGATCATGATTGCACTGCTTATTTTGATCATGATGCAAGAGTTGCACCTTCCTTGCTCACTTGCTTAAATAATTGATGTACCTGCCTAAGTATGTTGGTGCATGACGTTGTCGTTTATTACCTAGCATTGTTCCTTTACTACTTCTTTACTTCTTACAATTACACTTATTTAATCACTTCAATTATGTTAACTGTCTCACCACGATGCACATATATGCCCACTTGTACATATGCATTGTTTGCAATATTTTATTTGTTCTGTCATGATATATTCTCTTGTATTGTTGCTCTGCTTAATTATGTTATTAAATGGATATCATGTTATAAATGTTATGATTTGCGCAAATAGATTATTGCGGTTGATTTCTCACCAACTCGCAAGAGTACTGATCTCGTTTTATGGAGATACAGGTGGTGACTTCTCATGATGCGATGGAGCTCAATGTGCGGTGGAGGGCTGAACCCACACTCTAGAACATTGAAGATCTTGGCAATTATTTTTTGTAAAGGGAAATGTTGTATCATTTTGTAAACAGTACTAATAAAATGTTTCATCTTGTTGTTCACTCTGTAACCCGCCCAGAATTTCCACTTGTTTCTTCCTTATGTTTTTCCGCCTTACGTAATGTATTTCAAAAAAAAAATTACCTTGAAAATCTAAAGGATTTTCCAAGTTGGGATTTTAGGGCGTTACTCTGTATGACACCACATTTGAAAAAGTTAGGGTTAGCTTAGGGTTAGTCAGTGTTTTAATTAGATTATGAGTTTGAAAAATCAAAATTAATTTCAAAATATAACCTTTATTTTCACCTTTTAAAGCCTTATTTTTAAAAAATTCTTGAAATTAGAGCCTTTAAAATCAAATGTGGGCCCACAATAAGTGACACCACATTTGGATTTTGTTTTAGTTCAGTTAAGACTCAATTAAAATAATTAAGAGGGTTGAAAAGTAAAGACAAAACCGTCCTCCCTTAATTAATTCAATTAAGGAAATTTTAGACAAACTAGAACTCTTCTTAAACCAAATCCAAAAAAATCTATAAATAGGGGCACCTAAAGGGGGTCCAACCCATGCTTTCTCACCCTCTCAAAAATTTGTGATCCTCTCCTCCAGCAGCCTTTCTCTATTGCAGCAGCCCCAAGGTAAGTTTTATTTATTTTATTTCATTCTTTTTTATTAATTTTATTATTTATTTTTTAGTATTTTCACCATAGTCGCCCCTCTATGCATGATCTTCATCATTTTTTTTATTCAAAAATCATATAAACGATCCAAGAAAGTGATCTACATATCACCCATGTTCATCTACAAATTTTTGATCCGTTGAAATTATTGTTGATGAGTTTATTATGCTAAACACCCGAAAAAGATTGAGATTCGACCGTTCGATGGTCGAATCCCTCTTTTAGAGGCTAAATCAAATTCTAACCATACTTTTCCTGATTTTTTTATTTTATTTTATTATATTAATGTTTATTTTATATGCTCAAGCTTCAAATCTAAATTCGTTAGATTATTTATGGCTTTTTTTTTATTACTTTTCATGTTTAGATTAGATTTATTAATGCTTTATCGATAACCTGTGGATCTCGATCCCGGGCACACGAAAACTACGTTATTTTATGTTCAATTTTTTGTCAAAAAAATCTAATTTTTTTAGGATTGATTCATGAGTTTGTCAGTATTTTTTTTATAAAAAAATCAGATTATTTTGAGTTCTGTAACTTTGTCAAAAAAATCAAAAACCGAACTATGCCTTTTGAACTATGAAAACGCTATGTGGATTCAGGAATGACTTGATGAGACAATATCTCCCTTGTTGGAGATCTGATTGATGATTTGTAAGTTGCAGTGTCTTTGTTATCATGTCTAGTATTTTTTATAAATTATTTATATTTTTATATATCTGTTTGATATTTTTACTCTGACAAAAGTTAGAATCGGTTTCACAGAGCCTGTTATGCATTATCTAAACTCTAGATCAACTTGTATCGATCGTATCTCCCTTACCGAAGATTTGATTAATGATCCGTAAAAAGAAGAATATTCATCTATGTATATAATGTCATTTTTATAAAATTTTATAATTTTTGAACATAGTTGGATATATTTCTTTGTACCCGAAACTGGATGTGTTTATTTTAACTCGTTATTTATTTGCCGGAATCAAACGTATATTGCCGGAGTGATATCTCCCTAACCAAAGATGATTTTTCCAATCTGTAAAAAGAAAAAGTTTTGTTTATCTGTCTAATATCTCTCTGTAAATTTTTATAAATTTCCATAGTGATTTGATACCCTATTTGGGTCTAACACTGTGACAGGTATGTGCCCACAGGCAAAATTACATATTTTAGGATTTTATTCAATTTTTATATTAAAATAATGTCAAAAATATATTTTTTTGAATACAGTTTAATTTTAGGGTTATCACAACTATCCATGTTAAGTTTTATACATTTTTAAATTTATTTGATATATTATTTGATTAAATCATGAAAATAGGGTGCTCTCGGAGTCCTAGTTCGAGTAAAACACTGGTAAAAATCACTATTTTTGTGATATTTCAATTTTTTATAAAAAGTTTTATATTTTTAATGTTTGATCATATTTATAATCATGATAGGGTACTTTACACCCGGTTTGGTATTTATTTGAATCTATTTGATCCTTAAATCCAAAGTTTTACAAAAATCTTTTTTGAAAACCCTGATTTAGTTTTTTAGTTTTATTATTAGTTTTTTAGTTTTTTAAATCCAAAGTTATTTAGTTTTATTATTTATTCAATTTTATATCATCTTTTATTATGTTTATCTCAGAGAAACATGGAAAAAGACTTATATCTGGATAAATCCAGTAATTTCTAGATATTATTGGATAAATCCAGAAAAGCTGGCATATTTTTACTAACAAGTTTTCTAGTTTTTTAGAGACATTCAAGAGTGTATTTTCTTTTCTATTTTTATGTAAATTATAATTGTAAGCAATTTAGAATAAGAATTTACTTTTCCTGCTTAGAATAGGGTTGCATTGCATATAGTTTATTTCTTTAAATAATGTCAATGTGTGATGAATGATGATTCATGCATCTTCAAACTCACCATGGTCTACACGAATGACATGTGCACTAGCTTCTAAGGAGGTTATAAACTCGATGGATTTCGTATTTGTAACCACGATCAGAATACGAACGAAACTCAGATTTATCATCTTTTTCTAAGCCGCAAATGACCTACACTCTTAGGAATCTTCAGAAATTATTGCATATTTTCTAAACTTTTCTAAGTATTTGCCTATTTTAGAATCAAATGAACTATATTCAATGCATATTCGCGGCCTTAGTCAGAGATATGTGCTGAGTTTATTTCACCTAAATTCTATAAGGCAAAAAAATTCTTTTATCAATGATTTCTAAAAAAAAAATCAAGAAATATTTTATCAAATTGCATTCATACATCATTTAGGTTAGATCACATCATGAAAATGTTTCACAGGGCCACACGTCCATCCTTTTTTATCAATTTCAAAATCAATTTTCTCAGAATCTTCTTCAGAAATCGATTTTCTCAAAACCTCAGGATTTCTTTAGAAATCAATTTTTCTTTTCTTCAAAAGCATTTTCCAATATAATTTATGATTTTCAATCATCTTTTTTCCAAGTATTTTCAATATTCAAAGCAAACATCATGTTTTTCAATTTGCATTTTTTTAGAATTTCATAGCACATGCCTAATTCCTTGTGCATTTAGGAAATAGAATATCGATTTAGACAAGTAGAGCAAAACAAAGCACTTGATTGATCCTTGGTTCGATTATCCATGGTTATGATGCTAGGAACGGTTGAACCTCGTACAGACAAATGAGTCTGATTCTTCGAAATTATCCTGCATTTTAAAATAAAGGCAAGTTATTTTCAAAATCTTTTTCAAATGTCAGTTTCACTTGCAAAAGTAAAATTTTGCACTGACCTTCATATTACAAAAGATGTAAAGATATATTTTTTACTAGTTAACAAGTAAAGCTAAGCCAAAATACTTGTTTGTACTTAACTTGCTGGGCCTATTTCAAGTTTAGACCAGCTCTTTGCAAGCCAAACACAAACAGGAACATGAGCATATATAACTAATAGAGGAGAAAAGGCAACACAACTCCATCCCAATGTTGTCAGTATCGGCAGAAAATTGATACGCATCACTCTTGAATCGGCTACTTTTTAATAAATATAAAAATTATTTTAATAGTTTTAACATGTGTCACATTCTGATTGGCACGTAATGCCTTTAACATTTTTTGGTCGATACAGAACTATTCACTTGAGACAGCTGAATCTTTGGCTCAAACGATTGGCTGATACCAATACCGATAAAAAAAAGTGCAATTCGTCCGATAAAAAAGTGCAATTCGTCCAGGCACTTTTGGAGTTACACAGGGAATCTTTCAAAGCAAAGTGAAATAAATAAAGCTATTTGTCAGACTCCAAGTCACGGCCTTATGGCTGCACAGAGGGTGACTCTTTTTTGTCTGCCAAACGCATCAAAAGCCAACCTGATATCTTATCCCCCCAAAAAAGTACTAATAACTTTATATTTTTTTTAAAGGCACACTGGGTTAGCATACTCTTACCACTGCGTTTTGAACCTGCAACATCCCAACACAAGGTAACTGCTCCTTCCTGACAAGCGGAGCCTCGTTGGTGTAATAACTTGATACTACTGATCTTAGATCTTAGAACTGGGTTCTAAAATCCAGTTGCTTAATTTCTTTTGTTTTTTTAATTAGTTGATGGTTGTTATGTACTTTGATTAATTTAATTAAGTATATTATTTGCTATGCTTTTGAAAGGATACTTATTCTGCCACGTCCTCTTGGCTGGTATTGATGCTTAAGTGCATTAACATTTTTAATTTGCTAGTATAATTCCTTAACTTTCCCCGTGGTGTAGCTTGCTAACACTTTTACCTTTTCCCAAATAATGGAATAAATCCTTCCGTTGCTAAAAGTAGCTCAACTTTACAAATGTTTTTTTTTTTTTTGGATAATAAGCGAAAAAACTACCAATTTTATGGTCGTCTGGCAAGATCTATCAGTTAACAAGTACTAATATGGACGATCTCAACATAAAATAGGGGACACCCTTCCCATAAAGTAGAGTGCCCAACTTTCACCTCGTGGTGAAACTTGTGATGTTCCTTCAACTTGAGATGTAAGAGCCGACCCCTAGCGGGCGGAGACAGAGTGGGCAACTTCACGAATAGTTGTTGCCTTTATAAGCAAATTGGGGTTAGGCAGACCCCCACCAGTCATACAACTGTACCATTGGGTTTTGAACTTGCAACGTCCTATCATAAGGTAACCGTGCACTAACAGTTACTACCAGACAAGTGGAAGAGCCCCCACGTTGGTAACTTCGCCTCTGGAAGATAAGGATGAGATTTATCACATATAAAGTAAGCATTGACAATGTAGGTACAAGTTGTTCACGTTTTTCCTTTGGATAATCATTCATGCTCTTTTTGCAGTTTTGAATCTCTTTTCCACTGATTTCATGTTATACCATATTGTTGTGGTTCTAGTCTCTCCTCTCGCTATATATATATATATATATATATATATGCGTCAATGAAAATGGGATGTTGTTTCCCAAAAAAAAACTAAAAATGCATCAAATGATGCACTTTTGGGCTTTAGTGGCAGTTCTGGACCGCCGCTATAGGCTTCCTTTTTAATTCCATCGTTTAGCGTGCTGGCCATCCATCACGTGCACGATGGGCGGACGGACAGCTACAAATTTTTTTTTATATGTACAGTCACCTATTAAGCCTGATGTTAGCCTTTTCTTTATAGCTAACATATAGTGTAGCCTGATTGGGGCCAAAACCTTAGCTTAACTATCAAAAAAGAAAAAAGAAGGGCTAGGTTTGCTAAATATAATAAGGCTATTCAACCTTGAGATGGACCTTGGATAAACTGGGGGATCCATAATCATGCAGATCAAAGTCGGATATGAATGAGGCCCACACCAATCTACCTTGCCTCAAAAGGGATTCTCAGATATGAGTGTGTGTCTATGCACGTGCACGCACGCGCACGGAGAGAGGGAGATCAGTCTAAAAAACCCTTAGATTTAACATTCTAGAATCTCAAATCCTGGGGATTTCTGAATCTTTGTATATGAGATTCGAGGGATCTAAAAACACACCCGAGGAGCATGAATTGAGATCTGGTGCAACGTGATTGTGCACACCTTCAAGTAGGGGTGGCAATCGGGTCGGGTTGGCGGGTTGTGTCGGCGGGTCAGCATACCTCAACACGAACCCGACCCGTTTATTAAACGGGTCGGCTGCGGCAAACACGAACTCGACCCATTTATTAAACGGGTAACCCGACATGACAGGGTTAACCCGTTTAATAAACGGGACGGGTAAATGGGTTGGCGGGTCGGTTTTAGGGTTTTACATTGAAAATTTTACGAGTTGACGGGTTAGCGGGCGGTTGGTGGGTCGGGTTCGGGTAAACGGGTTGACCCGACCCGCCTAACCCATTTGTTAAACCGGTTGGTGGGTTGGCATACCCCTAACACAAACCTGACTCGTTTAATAAACGGGTTAGGCGGGTCAACCCGTTTACAACACAAACCCGTTTAAGCCAAACCCGAACCCGGCTAAAAAGCGGGTTGGCGGGTCGGGTCAGAAATCGCCACCCCTACCTTCAAGTGTGCTGCTGCACTTGATCACCCATCATATATGGGATACAGCCCTGTCAGTTGTGGGACACAACAGCAGATGGTTGGTTGGTGATCAAGTGCTGCAGCACACTAAAAGTGTGCAATCACATTAGCATATTTAAATGCCCAATGTATAGAAATATATTCTCAAGACAAGGATGTCCAAAATATTGACACCCAAGTCAAGTTCTTATCGGCCTATTTTGGTGAGAGTGGATTGTCCTTGAATCTCTGTTACATTAGACTTCATCCGGAAGAATGATTACCGGAACCTACATCGCCGGGGCCTTAGCTTCTAAGCCTGTGACACCATCGCTCTTTAATTGATAATGACAAACAAATGTCATTCAATATAGGCAATATCCTCATAACCCAAGTGTCATATGATGCTCCAATAACAAACAAGTGTTATATGATCTTTAATTTAATTGATAATGACAAACAAGTGTCATATGATGCTCCAATAACAATAAAGGAAAAAATGAATCTTGATTGATTTTGCTGTCCATCCAAATCTTGTCCTGCCCAACCCAACCCAATATAGGTAATATCCTCAGAACCCACTACTGGATTCCTGATCCACTCTTGTCAGACCACATTCATCAAGCCCTAGCTTTTGTTTGCACCACCAATATTATAAGAGAGGGTGGTGTATGTTCGCCCCCGATGATTCACTGAATCCCACGTCTGTGTTCGGGGCTTTGAATGAGCACCAAGTATACAAGCACATGGGGCTCGTATTCTCATGTATGTTGACATAACTTTGCATCAGACTCTGGTGTTGTTGCAAAGACTTAAGTACCCTTTCTTGCTATTCTTCTCGTAAAGTGATGGTTTGAGAAAATAACAAAAATGCCCTTCATTCAAAAACGAAAAAACAAACAGTTCAAAAAAAGGACAAACATGTCCTCCATCCAGAAAGTCGGGGATGATATTGACTCTTCAAAGTCTTCTTCTTCTTTCTCTGTTCAAAAAAAGGACAAACATGTCCTTCATCCAGAAAGTCGGAGATGATGTTAACTCTTCAAAGTCTTCTTCTTCTTTCTCCGTAAAACACTGTAAAACCCTCTCTCTCTAAAGAAGAAATCAAAGAAGGCAAAGAGTTCTTCCTAGAGAAGGCCATGAACATCAACCCTTTCACTCTCTCTCCCTTCTCTCTCTACTTCTGTGCACATCCAACAGACGATCCTACATTCCTCCATCGTCATCTTCTTCTTCTTCCTTCTTCGTAAAACACTGTAAACCCCTCTCTCTCTCTAGAGAAGAAATCAAGGGAGGTAAAGAGTTTCCTTTGGAGAAGGCCATGAACACCAACCCTCTCACTCTCTCTCCTTTCTCTCTCTACTTATGTGCCTGATTTAGAGTTTTTTCCCTTATAGAAGGGGGGTTCGGGGGCTCCCCCCGGCGCGGATCCCGCTGCGCGGTCAGCGAGCGGGGGTCCAGGGGGGGCCGCCCCTGGCGCGGGGCTCGGGAGGCAGCGCCCTCCGGACCAAATTTTTTTTGGGCCTTCCAACAACGATTTGTAGTATTATTGGGCTTTCCTACAACAATTTGTAGTATTTTTGGGTCTCCAACGAAACACTATAGTGATTTGCGGAAGACACTACAAATCGCTATAGCGATTTGTGGAAGACACTACAAATCGCAAATCGCTATAGCGATTTGTAGTGTCTTCCGCAAATTGCTATAGCGATTTGTAGATTCTTCCGCAAATTGCTATAACGATTTGTAGTGTCTTCCGCAAATTGCTATAACGATTTGTAGTGTTATTCAGTAAGCAAATCGCTACCCGAATTAGGACCAACTTGTCAGTGCCATATCTTCCTAACCGGAGATCATATTCCAAATCCGTAAAAAGTGGTGTCTTCGTTATTGAGTCTAGTTTATTTCTGTAAATTTTCAGCGATTTCTATTGTCATTTTATTCCTCATTTTAACTAAAAATCAAACCCCTATTATTTTGTGTTATTTGAGTTGCACAACACCATTCTCGCTTGACATCCACATCTTGATTCTGGCATGCTCCTTGTTGAATTTTCCATTGATTTCTTCCAACCTTGTTTGGAACAAAAATATGTCTTTCTCACCACGATACCCTGTGCATTTTTTGACCACGACACCCAGGACCCATGCCGGGGGGAACCCCCGGACCCCTCTCTTGTAAGGGCAAAAACTCTAAATCAGGCTCCACAACGAATCAAGTTGAACGATGTTACCCACGCTAGAAGGAGCCCCCAAACCCTCCTCCTATAAGGGCAAAAACTCTAAATCAAGCTCCACAATGAATCAAGTTGAACGATGCTATCCACGCTGGGAGGAGCCCCCAAACCCTCTTCCTATAAAGGCAAAAACTCTGAATCAGACTCCACAACTCATCAAGTTGAATGATGCTACCCACGCTGGGAGGAGCCCTCAGACCCCCCTTTCTGTAAGGGTAAAAACTCTGAATCAGACTCCACAACTCTTCAAGTTGAATGATGCTAACCACGTTGGGAGGAGCCCCCAGACCCCTCTTCTGTAAGGGCAAAAACTCTGAATCAGGCTCCACAACGAATCAAGTTGAATGATGCTACCCACGCTGGGAGGAGCCCCCAAACCCTCCTCCTGTAAGGGTAAAAACTCTGAATCAGGCTCAACAACAGCCAATGTGCAGGTTAGCCGGTGCTTGATGAAGCAATGTAAGTTCTTCTGTTTGATGCGCATAGAAGCAGAAAGAGAAGAGAGAGAGAGAGAGTGAGAGGGTTGATGTTCATGGCCTCCTCCAGGGGAGATTTTTTTCTCAGATAATCCTGCAGTGCAGAGACTGTGTCTTAAATAATCATCTTTGGGACACTTAAGTCTTTACAACCACTCCTTTTCAAGAATCGTCATTTTTTTTGGCACCAATGGAGGAGAGGGTACTTAAGTCTTTGCAATCGCATCAAACTCCAATGCTAATTAATGCTGACAAACATGGGGATACGAGACACACATGCTTACATACGTGGTGCTCTTTGGGACCCCCGAACATGAGATGTAGCTAACTGGCCTGTTCGGGGGGGGGGGGGGGGACATATAACCTGCTTTGATATTATAAGGGTCATTCTGGTCATCCCAAACTCTCAATTTTCTGAGAACTTGACCCATGTCAGCCCCGACCAACAACCATTCAAGACCAACCAACCACTCCTAGTTGGCAATGCCAGTATCCATTTAGTCCATCCCCAGGACAAGAAATCACCACCACCTTTTCCCCAATTCATTGTTCATGGTAGCTTTTATCTGCTATAAGGATCCATCCATGGTGGATTTTTTGCTTCGGGTCTGTATTGCGAGTGCCGTGTCCATGGCTTCCTTCAAGGTGGGCTCAGTGGGTTCGGCCCGTTTAGCCATGGGTCCGGTAAAGGAGGTCTTGATCGTGATGTTGGTAGCCATGTCTAAGGCCCTAGGAGCCAAGGTGAGCCCATGGCTGGACTATGAGCCCGGTCTCTGCCCAAGCTGGAAGTTGGGAGTTGAGACCAACAACATCAGGTTTTGGGTCACTGTCCCTGCCAAGTGCCTGCATTATGTGCAGCACTACATGCTGGATGGCCAGTACGAACGCGACTTAAACTTGGTCGTTGATCAGATTGCCAACTACATGCTATTGATCCATCATGTCGGCGATGGCTTGGATGCATGGATCTTCGACGTCGATGATACCTGCATTTCCAACCTTGATTACTATAGAAGAAGAAGATTTGGGTATGCAATTTATGTTAATGAATTATGATTATATCAGTATGGTGTTTGTGTTAGCCTAGGTTAAGCCTTTTGGTTTGCATGGAGTATGGTGCTTGTGGGTTAATTAAGCCCTTAGTCCGCACAATTGGATCTTGAAGATCGGATGGTCTTCATTTGTCTGGTTTATGTCGAAGATATTACTGTGGGTCCCATTGTGGATTGAGCAGTGAGGGTTCATGAAGCCTGTCCAAGCACAGAACAGGCCTCAAACTTAAGCCCAGCCCAGCCAATTAGGTCCATATCGTGTGCGCCGCCTCGCGTAAAACAAATCACACTTATTAGGTCGGACCTAGACGGACCTATATTCAGTTCTGGACCATTGATTGACCTAAACCAGGCTTAGATAGGTACACCCACTATATTAGGTGAAAATGCAGTACTTGTACAATCAGCATTAAGGGTGTGATAGGGTCTGGTTTTCCCGGACCAGACCCTATAGGGTCCGGGTATGGTGATAAATAATAAGACCTGAGTCCAGACCCGAAGGTCCGATTAATACATAGATCTGGGTATAGTTTGTGAAATTTTATACCAGACCCAGGCCTGACCCGAGCTTCGATTAAGACCCACAAATTTTCATTGTAAAAATGATAAAAAGTATTATTGTACCAGGTATGATCCGGGTCTGGTTCATGTAGTTTTTTTCGGTTCTGAGTATGGTTTCTCTTATAGTGGACCTAATTAGAACCAGGTCCAGACACGATACCATACCCAAAAATTGGGCCCAAGTCTGGTTCTACCTGAGTCCAAACCAAACCTAACCTAACCCGTTGACATCCCTAATCAGCATGCACAATTCATTCAGAAAATGATCCTGATCAAACTCCTCTCAAGTGCTACATTTCCTCAACAATCTTTGTGCAGTTTGAATAGGGATGAAAATGTACCGGATCCAGATCCGCTAAATACTCGGAAAAGTCAGCTCCGGAATGGGTAGGAGCAGCCAAAAATCATAAAAGCGGCATACTGGATCTGGTCTGTTTGCATCCCTAAGGTTGAGCCTAAGGTCTATTGATTTAAGATGTGATCTCCGGCCACCAATGCAACACCATTTACTTAGGGTGCATTTGTTACAGGTCTTGCCGCGGGAAAGGCGTCACACAAAACCCCCTCCCTGCGGGAAATTACTTTCCTATGATGGGTGTGTGATGCGCTTTTCATACAAAAATGGGTGTCTTTCCGTAGTTTTTGTCTAAAACAAATTCTCTCTAGGAATAATTATGCTGTGATCAACGGTAAAGGCTAGAAATCAAGCCTGCATTGTGGTGGTGCCACATGTAAAAAAAACAGTTTTTTGCAAAAATGAAAGCAATTCAAGGGAAAAAACTCTCTACGTGTGCCAGCAGAAGTAATGTGGCTTATTTCTCAAACTCAACAAGTTGGTCACAAAGACCTAGTAGGAACAGGGGACCCCAAGTACAATATAAAACTTAGCGGCCAACAGAAAGCCACAATGCCCCAAAGGGGTTTGGCGTAGTGGGATAGGGCCTAGGCCGCTAAGTAGCCGGTCTAGGTTCAAATCCCATAGGTGTCACTCCTTGCACAAGCCGAAGTGTGGCCACTCCCTGGGGGGTAAGGGATAAGGGTTAAGCTCACGGAGTTTTATGCTACCAGGACCGCAACCGTAAGTACAGCAGGCACAGCCAGCGCGCGCGGCTAGGTCTTTGATGCTGGGGTGGTTTATCCATGTAAATATCAAAAAAAAAAAAAAAACAGAAAGCCACAATGTACATGAATTTGGGTGGTGGCAGTGCACCCATACTTGCTAACTTGGCAGCAATTTTGGAAGGTTTGATTTTAAAAATGAAATAGTGAAACCCCTAAAGTCACTTAAGTTTAACAAATCATTGGATCTTTATCAGATTAGGATGTGCCATGGATTGCATCATCTTCTCACATAAGACAAGTTTTTGGTCATACAAGATAAAGTTGCACCTCCACTAAGAGAACACCCGAGTTTTTTTAACTATTTATAGCACCTTCATCTTGTCTTTGTGTGATTCCCACCATGTTTATAGTTTTTTATTTTAAATTTCTTCCTTCTTTTTTTCTCACTGCAAGAACTAGGTTGGTGTATTAGGGTCTAGCAATAATTCTATATTTAACTTTAGAAATTAATAGGACTAATAAGAATACTGAAACACAAGAAAAATCTTGTTATATGGTGTAAACATAGCTGAGGTAAAGACCTGTTTCCTACTTGTGAAGTATTTTAAAACACCAATTGAGTTCTAGATTTTCCTATTAAATTGAGAAAAACTATACATTGTTTTCTTTCTTTCATTTGACAAATTGGCTGTGGACTGCCTCATTCACCAAATGGTCTTTAACTTTTTTATGGAGCCCCAATCCATAGAAAAAAGGGGGGGATCAAGTTCAAAGCCATCATCTTAGTGATGAACGGTGCAAGTGGGGCGGTTGGTTACATGATGCCCACTTAAGGAAAGTGGTTTTTCACTTTGAAAAGCACAAAGTTTGATTAAACAAACTTAGCTGAGCTTCTTCAACACATTTTTCTAGTTTCAATTTGCATGTTTTTTTTTTCAAGTTTCATATTGGTAAATGCAAGAAGGTAAAACACTAAGGTTATCATTCCCAATCTTTCTAATAGTTTTCTTGAATTTTTTTGCTTTGTAGTGTTGACCCATATGATCCGTTGGATTTCAAGACTTGGGCAGCTCAAGGGGGTTCCCCGGCCATACCACCAATCCTAGAACTGTATCACCGTTTGATAGAAAATGGTTTCAAGGTATTCCTTCTCACAGGCAGAGATAGAGATATTCACTTGGGCAAGTCACTGTGAAGAATCTTTTTAACCAGGGATTTGTTGGCCATGAAAGACTCATACTAAGGTATCAGCAATATCTTGCATCTGGATCTAGTTCCTAATTACAGACCCATCAGCCAGGTCTAGATTTGGATATGAATCATACGATCAGATTATCCATATGCATTTCATTGATCCAAACCTGATTAATTGACAAGTATCCAGATCCACGTATAGTTGAATATAGAGTTGAGATAGATATAGGGTTGGTGAACAAGCGGAATGAACTGAACATGAGGCATCCAAGCTTTGCTTATTTTTCTGATGATAGATCCAAGCTTGAGCTAAACTAACCGGGATCGATCTCGCTTGTTTACCCAAAAAAGGAACAGTGACTCAAAGCTGAAAGTAGGATTTGAACTTTGGACCTATCCGGTTTACAAAATAATACGTTGTCAAAGATAGAAGCAATAGCATTTGAACTCTAAACCTATTGCTTGCAAGTTGCATGCCACACAATTTGACTGTTTATTTTATGCCACATAATGTGATATAAAGTAGAGGATATTTATCAGTAATTAACAAGCCTGTACCAGCCGAGTACCTGTTGTTCATGTTCAGCTTAATTTTTTTTTTTGATATTTTCACAGAGAAATGGCCCCAAGATCAGAGACCTAACCATGCTGGCTCTGCCTGTCGTACTTATGGTCACTGTCCTGAATATAAAACTCCGCGGGCTTACCTCTCCTCAGGGTGTTCATGTTCAGCTTGTCCAGCCTATTTGACGAGTTTGAATGAGCTACTTGTGAGTAAAGCATGAGCCAAAGCACAAGCAGCTTGCCTCTTTTACCAGTCCTAGATACACATTGGCAAAGATTGACTTACAATTTGATTGATTATGATCTGACCCATTTTATAATGGAACTCATTTATCTTCAAAGAAACATATCCAGGCTGAGCTGGAAATCAACCCATACGCAACCTGTTTACTCCATCTTGCCACCAAAAAGATGATGACCATGTCCTAATCTTGTTTGTGGTCCTGTTCTTGAATGTAGACTCTGAACTGTTCCACTATGAATGATATCATTATCATATGAACTCCAGTTAGGCCATATAGCTATAGTTTAAAATTGATGTGGAGGCCATTTTGATTGATAATATGACGTCATACTCAAGTAAAGGCACAGCTATAGATGCCACTGTAGCTACATAAAGGGCAAGTTAGCTTGTTTTATCCTAAAACATGACCTCATTGTCATTAGTAGACTCATGCATCTTTATATATAATGTGATCCACATCATATTCCACCTCTATTATTGTTGTTGTAATTGCTACTGCAATTAGTGTTGCTTGCATAATTGCACTGCTGTTATGATGATAGTGCAAGTTGAACTTTGTAGCAGAGGACCCGAGTACAGAGGCCAAAGCGCCATTGTGTTTAAATCGGTGGCACGACGAGCATTGGTCGAAGAGGGGTACCACATATGGGGCAACATTGGAGACCAGTGGAGTGATCTCAGTGGCGATTGTTTAGGCGAACGGACGTTTAAGCTTCCTAATCCAATGTACTTTGTTCCTTAATTAGGTCCTAGCACAGTGAACCATATATCACAATGTGAAGACTCATCTTGGTAATTAGCTTGGCTTGGGTGTATGGCATGCTGGGTAAGTTGCACCATTCAAAAGGACTTGCAACTATACCATTTGCTTAGAACAACACACAGATAGGCCATTTGATGTAAAAGTCTAAATAAGTTAATATTAGGATAAAGCTGAAAGAAAGTGAAACAAGAACACATAGTTGGTCAGATTGCATTGGATCCTTGCTTGCAGCACAACAAAGAAATGCTGAAAATATTACTGTGTTTGTGAAATTGATCACTTTCTTCACAGCACACATTTACACAGCATGCACAAGAATTATGGTCTTGGTTTTCAACCTTGTAAGATGAATCATATCCTATGGAACTTTTTTGCCATTACGATGTAAATCTGTCATCGGATTTACGAAGAAGCTACCCAACTACGCTTATCTCTACTAATTACTTAAGAAAAAACACGAAATAGAAAGAAAATGCAGGAAATAAAGAAGAAAACAAGAAATTAAAGAAAAAGAGAATAGCTGATTTACCTCATTCAACTGTTCATCTATAGAGATCTCTCATCTATAAATAGATGAGATTTTACCCAATATGATAAACTTCTAAAAAATATAAAATTTATCTTAAAAATATGGATCTGATATAGTGATCCAAACACAAAAAACAAAATAAAATTCTAAAATGAAAATAGATCCAAATGGATTTTTATGGGCCCGAGTCTTCTCTTCTGCTCATGCATCACATTAGTAAACTCTTAAGGGTCTTGAACACCAAAAAGTTCCAGTTTGGCTATCAGCAGCAGCAGACCAAATCTAAAACACCAAAGAAAATAGCTGTGTGGACATCAAATTAAAGAAATTGAGGATATCAATCATCGACAAGCAGCCAAGTAGAGTGGAACCCCAAGCAGGATGAGATGTAGAAAGTATCTATTGTAAGATAAATGTATTCACTGAACTGTAATGCAAATAAGTTACCTCCTCTGCCCACAAGCAAATAGGTTTCACTCATCCCCTATGTCATCCCTATCTTCATATCCCTTCTTAGGATGTCATTGATGCAAGTGGTTTTTTATCAAATCAGATTTTATAGATGTGATATACACTATTCATTTAGTGAAGATTGACATTTAAATTGCCGAAATCCGATTTATGTGCAGCATTTTTTGGTGATTCAAAAAATCAATGATTGACAAAATACAGAATTGTGATTTAAAAAATCATATATTTGTTGAAAAAATATGTTCTAAGGATTGATTCATATTAAATCAACCATCTTGAATCCATCTATAAGGTCAGATTTGATCAAAACAACTTTCATCATAAAATTTAAGAGGGGCATGAAGATCACTACGCAGACCCAGCCCGCATATTGCTAGGGTCGACCCAAATATTATTTGGGTCAGCACTTTTTATGCCCTCACTCAAGAATTTGGGTTCGGGTTCGGGTTGGAGTGGGTACCCGGTACAAACCTGACACATTGACAGCCCTACTTACCACATAAAGATGTAAATTTCGTTGGATTTGATTCAGTTTAGGTATTACTAGTCCAACATAGTTGGATCTGACCCAATCGGCCGGGTTCAATGTCAAATTATTGTGTGTAAAAGAAGCCATTGCTGAACTTGGATCTGGTAATCTATATAACCTAGTCGGATATGCATCTTACATGTATTTGAATTTGAATGTCACATTCTTGTTCGGACTGCTGGACTCATGTTCGGACATGGATGCAAATTCTGAACCCAAACGCAACTATTAATTAGATGTGATATACATAGGACTGAAAATGGATTGGATATAATCAGATATCCAATCAGAGTCCAACAAAATTATTTCTGGATTTGGATCCTTAAAGCATGATCTAAGATGTGAACTGGGATTTGGTAAATTGGATTTCTTTCGGATTCTGTATTTCAGTCAGATCTGATTCAGATCCAGATCAAAATCCAATCCATTTTCATTTTTCACATTTCATGTACTTAGCATTTACTGTTTTTTCCGAAATTAACACATAAGTTTTGGATCTGGATTCAACTCTAGCATATTGGATCTGATTCAGATCCAGATTCAGATTGGCATCTACATTGTACGTTTTGTATTTGGATTTAATTTTGACCTGATCTGGCCTGTATCCAATCTGTTTGCATCCTCACACATACCTCACCTAAATAGGGCGGGTAAATGAACTGAACGAGCCAACCTTGGACTGTTCAGGCTCGACTCGTTAAGGGTACACCCTTGATCAGGCTCAGCTCATGAGCTCATCAAAAGCTAAGCCGAGCCTGAGCTCATTACGGGTCAATCACAAGCTTGCTTGTTTTCTAAAAAGTTTATTTTTAAGTGTTTTTTAAAGCTTGATAATATATAAAATATATGTATAATATACATAATATATGTATAATATACATAATATATGTATAAAACATACATAATCTGTATTTTAAGAATATAACATACATAATATATGTAAAAAATATATAATATTTAAAAATATAATATGTAAAATGAGCCTATACGAACTGAGCTTGTCATGTTCGTACTCGGCTGCAGAGCCGGACCTGTAAAGAGGCTAATGAGGCTTGGGCCTCAGGGCCCCTGGGCCCAAAAAAATTTTAGGGCCCCATTGTTTAGGTAGTTTATATAAATATTTTATACATTTTTATTTAATATAATATAAATATTAGGAATATTATATTTGTTTAATGTGAATGCAAATTTTATTGTTATTTTGATTCTTTAAAAAAAATCCGGAGGCGCTGCCCCCGAACTCCTACTATTAATAGGGGGCCCATTTTTTCCCTCTGCCTTAGGCCCCATAAAACACAGGTACGGCTCTGCTCGGCTGGTTTACCTAAACGAGCTGGCTTGTAATTTGGCTCGACCAACCTCAATTTGCAAGCCGAGATGATCGGAACGACAAGTTCATCTCGTTTCCCCACCCTACAGCTAATTCAGTCAAGTGGATTCTAATTCAGCCGGATATTCCATCCAAATCTGAAGTGTTGGCATCCCTACAATTGCTACTTCGAACCCACCAGTCCCCACTCACATGCTAGACCAGATCAAGTCCAAGTCGATTTGAATCCTCGAGCGAAGTCTTTAACCTTTTTCCATACCTTCATCGGGGTGACCCTATCGTGCTTGGACACTTTGCTTCCCCCATCCACCCGTTCTTCTCTTCCTTCCCCTCTCACCCCTTCTTCCTCTTGCCTCCCTTCTTTCTAGTTTCTACAAGGTAAATTACCACAAGGTTTGAAAAAAAACATCAACAGTAACAAGGTTAGCGTGGTTGGAACATGCCTCCGCTGTCTCAGACGGGCAGTTAGGGTTTGATTTCTACGTGTATTATACGAGAGGGTGTTGTGTGTTCTCCCCCGAAGACAAATTCGTGTGTTCAGGGGTGTACGGAGGAATATCTTGGGACCCGTGATAATTCATATGCCAATGTTACCCATGATGATTTTATAATAAAATAACATATAAAAAAGCTAGATATGTGTTTGACGGAAATGTCCTCCCATAAGATAGATATGTGTTTGATGGAAATGTCCTCCCGTAAATAGCTTTACACATTCCTGCGAGTCGAGGTCCGCCTTGGTTTTTAGATTATGTTACAACACATTGCCCCCTTCTCGCTCCTGCCTTGTATTACAAAACATTCCCGGGTTCATTCCTACCTCGTGGAGATAACTATAAATTGATCGATTGGTTCAATCATTGGTGGGCGTCATAGGGAGATTTGCCGGCCATCTCTTTTTACAGTCTTCTCTTCTTCTTCATTTTCGTTAGGCAGTATGAAAAAAAGCAATGACGCACAAACATTTCAACAAGTGTCATTAAGGCATCATGAGTACCTTTTCATGTCATTATGCTATTGTTGAAGAACGTATATCTTTGTGAGTGCCATTAAGGCATTGTTTTGTTATTGCAGGTGGATGTTGGCTTTTCGACAGTTGGAAAATTAAAGATATTTATAAGATGCTGGGACCTGTTGACAAGAATGTATAGTTACAGATGCGAAGAAGGGTCTCTACCCCATTCAGTATCGTCCATTCACTCAGTATATACAATGTAACGCAAACCACAGTTGTAGTAACATATTATCAATTTGTGAAATAGTATTTTGTTTGTTAATATCGATTTGTAAGCTATTATGCTGAATTATCCTATCGATTTGTAATATATTATGCGATATGTATATCGATTTATAAGATATTATGTATTTTCTAGTGTCGATTTGTAAGATATTTGTAGTATGACTTTAAAACGTGTGTGCAAAATTTACATTGTTGCGTGCTTGTGGTGGTGATTTGTGTATTCAAATCGTTGCTCATTTAGTGATTTCTATTGAAAACGCTTTACAACGTCATAAATATAATTAAATCGTTGTCACGCGAATCGCTATCATCAACACATATATACGATAAATCATTTCTTTTATTGGCATAGTAAATAACAACTCAATGCATAGTATAAGCAAATAACAAATCGTTGTTGCTTTTATATTGTGATTCATTCAATCGTTTCTTTGTCTTGCTTAAATAATCGGTATTCATTGTTATATGCATCTTGAATAAATCATAGTAAACATATGCGTTGACTAACGCAAATTGATATTTTACTTATGACAATGGTGAGCTTATCATCTGGTTGTAGTGAAAATGATGTATCTCAATCATTGGAAAGTTATGGAGAAGTGAACATATGTACTAATGATGCACTTGAAGAAGTGAACATGTGCACTAATGATGCACATGATAAGAATAGTGCAAGCATTGAATTCACTCTTGACTTGAATATTCCAGCAGAAGAAATGCAATTCGATAATGAGGTAGACGATCATGACAATACACTTGACTCTGTTCTCGTAAAAGAAATGCAGTTTAATAATGAGAAAGATGCATACAAATTTTATAATGATTATGCCTTAAAACTTGGCTTCAATATTAAAAGGTATTCTTGGTCAAAAAAAGCAAAGGGTGTCGTGGTGAGAAAGACATGTTTGTTCTAGGGAAGGTTGGAAGAAGTCAAGTGGAAAGCCAACAAGGAGCAAGTCAGATTCAAGATCTAGTTGTCCAGCGAGAATGGTGTTAAGAAGACTTCTGAATGGAAAATATGTAGTTCGCACTTTAATCAGTGATCATAACCATGAATTAGCAGCTTCATTTATGACTCCAATGTTAAGGTCACATCATAAAGTAACTGAAGCGCATGCTGCAATTGCTGAAATAGTTGATAACGTCAGCATTGCACCAAAGAAGACATACAATTTGTGTGCGTGCTAGATGGTGGTCACGAGAATGTGTCATTCACACCTATGGATTTAAGAAACCACTTGAGAAGGAAGATGACATATAACATAAAGAATGAAGAAATATGTTCTTTGGTTGATTACTTACAGAAGAAATCAAGAAATAACCCTAGTTTTTTTAGTGAAATGCAACTGAATGAAGATGGATATGTTATGAATATGTTTTTTGGCAGATTCAAAGTCAAGAGTAGGTTATGAATGCTTCAATGATGCGCTTATTTTTTATATGACAGTAAAGATTAATACTGAACAATGATCATTTACGCAGTTTATCGGAGTGAACCATCACTCACAGAGTTGCATATTAGGTGGCACTTTTTTGTATGACCAGACCAAGGAAACCTTTGAGTGGTTGTTCAGAGTATTTATACAGGCAATGAATGGGAAGCACCCTGAAGTTATACTTACAAATGGTGATCACACAATTGCAGTTGTAGTGTCTCATGTATGGTCAGATGCACATCATCGCCTATGTTTGTGGCATATCTTTCAAAATGCAGCAAAGAACATAGGATACATATTTAATCAGAAGACAAGGTTTGATAAAAAGTTTACTAGGTGTGTACTTGAGAGCGTAGACAATGTCACCTTTATGTCTGATTGGAAGGAAATGATTTAGATGTACGACCTTGAAAACTATGTGTGGTTACAAAATTTATATGCAGACAAAGAGAAGTGAGCATTGACATATGGAAGATAATACTTTTGTGATGGTATGATAAGCACACAAAGAGATGAATTTATGCATGCCACACTAAAGAAAACCTTGTATTCATATTTAACAATGGTTTTCTTCATGGAACAATATGAATTATTTGTAGACAGTCTTAGACAAAATGAGCTTGAACAAGATATGAAATGCTTCAACACACGCCCTGTAACTTTGAGCATGAAAATATTTATAGGACTTGCAGATCGATATATATACTAACATTATTTGAATGGATTAAGAAGAAGGTTATACAGGTCATGAATTGCAACATAGAAAGACATATGCAAACCAAGAACATACACAAATACCATATTATATGGGAGAGTAAAGAGCATCTGAAAAGGCAAGAAGCACATGTTATGTACAATGTTAACAACGAAACAGTTGAATATACGTGCAAAATATATGAATTCAAAGGAATTTTATGTCGTTATGCATTAAAGACACTTAATCAAGAAAATATACAAGAAATACATGAGTCATATTTAATGCGAAGATGAATGAGACAAGCAAAGATTGAACTACTGGATACAGATAATGTCAGTCCATCTGGTGTTGATGAGAAGTGCCACATGGCCTCCCGTTACCAACAACTATGTAGGTCACTTATGCATCTTACAGATTTGGCATCAAAAAGTGAAGAAGCCTATGTATGCATAAGAAAAGTGTTAAAGGAGTTACTTAAAAAATGTGCAATTAATTCACCATAAGACCGTTGCAGCTTATGAAGACCAGTCTAAAAAAATGGGAGTGAACAGTGAAGGTGAAAATCATGCTTCTCTTGACCCGCATGAGAAGTTGCGACGAAGCATAAACATCATCTTCAACAAGTTAAGAGTCAACATTGTAGATTATGATGGAAAAATTTACCTATCAAAGGGTATCAAAAAGAAACCTGCCTCTGATCACAGTCGTTGGAGGACAAAGGGTGCACTAGAATTGGTTGGTAAGAAAAGGTCTAAAAAACAACCAACCTCTAAGCAAAAACAACCAAGCCCTTTACATGAAAAGGTATATAATACATTATATTGCTTTCCATATAAATTGCATTTTGTGCAACTTATCAATATCTAACTTGTGTAATTTCCAACATGCAGGAATACCCTAGAGATATGCACTACAACGTTGGAACCTTCAATCCTCTTGACCAGTTTGAGTGGATCAATGACATCAGTTTTATAAGTCTTTTGGTATGTAATCAATTTTGGGAGGATATTTGCATTTCTTGTTAAACTTAATGTAATGTCTTATATTGTTATGTTTCATGACATGCTTAGTTTAATTCAAAAGTGAGCAATGGAACACAGAAATTGCGTGTAAATTCTTTAGCCACATAATTTTATAAATAAACTATATTAAAAGTAAAAATCGTTGTCTCATCTAGCCTTCATATATACAAAACATTGTACATATACTGTATTTGAATTGTTGACCAAAAAGTTTTGTGAATAAACTGTATTAAAAGTAAAAATCGTTGTCTCATCTATCCTTCACATATACAAATCGTTATACATATACTGTAGTTGAAACGTTGCATAAAAAGTTGTTTTGTGAATAAACTGTATTAAAAGTAAAAATCATTGTCTCATCTAGCCTTCACATATACAAATCGTTGTATATATGTATTGTATTTGAATCATTGCGCAAAAAGTTTTGTAAATAAACTGTATTAAAAGTAAAAATCGTTGTCTCATCTAGCCTTCATATATACAAATCATTGTACATATATTGTAGTTGAATTGTTACACAAAAAGTTGTTCTGTGAATAAACTGTATTAAAAGTAAAAATTATTGTCTCATCTAGCCTTCAGATATAGAAATCGTTGTACATATATTGTATTTGAATCGTTATATAATATAGTGTCCTATAGTGATTTACACAATGATGTCTATGTCGGAAACAATGATTTGCCTTTGCTACAAATAATAGTCTAACTTATTGACGTGTTTAGTAAAAACAATTTATCATCTAGCCTATCGACGCGATTTACAACCACATCAATTTACATAGTGTCCTATGTTAAAGGATGGAAAACATAGATCTTTCCATTCTATAAGTATATATCAGCATTCCTCTTGATATCAGCATTTATTAGTATTTATCAACATTCCTCTTGAAATCAGGGTAATTGTTGAATTTTTATTTCAACCTAGAGAGATTTACATAATTTGTATACACTATCTTACAAAATTTGTATACAGTCTTACAAAATTTGTATACACAGTCTACAAAATCTGTTACAAATCTTTATACATCATATTACTCTTGGGGAGCTCACGTCGTTCATTGCCTTCTAGGTATTCTTGTCGTCTGAGTTTTCTTCTCTTCTGCAATTAGAAACTCCATCAATTTTTTGCATAGTTTTGTGCGGAATCTAGGTATATCATCCTGCAACAAAAAGGTAATATGAGACCAATATAGAAATTGAGTCCCCAATAATATAGGATAATAAAACATGTTTAAGTGTAGGGCATACAACGTCAAAATCAAGTTCTTGTCCATTATATATTGCTTCAATATACTTCATTATAAATACGCCACAATAGACACCATTATTTTGTAAAGGAGCATCGAGTGCGCAGTGAAACCACCACTCACTAATGACGACACCCAAGACTTCTTTGAAGAATCCCGCCTGTGAGTACTGCAGAAGCAAGTAAATTCTGGGCCACCGTACAAGATATGATACACTTATAGATAGAAACTTACCAAATGCATAATGTCATGTTTTATACCAGTGTGAAAGTCCAATGAGTTATAGCACCATAGTTGTTATTTTCATAAATCCATCACGTATAAGACCCAATGCTCAAACGATCACCATAATTTAGGAATCAATATATGCAAATCGGTCATAAAATATCTTATAAATCGATATAGAAATTCTTATTGATAGATTAGAAATCGATATTAAGAATCAGCATACAAATCGATATTAAGAATCAAAATAATAACTTAAATCGATATAATATCTTACAATTCGATAGTAAAAATTGTGTTAGGACTGTTATACCTCACAACCCTTGGACAACAAGTTTCTTCACTTACCTTTTCACTTGACCAAAAGTCTCTGCAGTGATCATCGTTACCCTAACATTGTAGTCCATCTTGAAATCCAATGGCGTATGGCAGTTGACGGACGAAACTATGTTGAACGAAACAGTGATAATAGTAAGGTTAAAACACAAAGCAACAAGAGTAAATCAAAAAAAGAAAATAAACATATAAGAGAACCGATATACCATAAAATAAGAGCTAACAATGCATCTAGTATTGGTTATTGTGTTTCTTTGAATATACATGACGAAATCTTATATAGTCTGCTTACAACAAATATGCATGTGTTAATATACATACCCATGGCATACGTAAATATATATCTGATAGTGGTTTCATACATACAAAATTATTGATAGTATTTCCTTCTGCAAATTCATCTCGCAGTCGGTTGATGTTCTCTTGGAGCTCTTTGCTGAGTTTTCAGGCACCTCTTTTTTGTGGATGTTCTACTGACATTAGCAGAATATTCAATAAATGTTCTGTCGCATTATATTGCAATTCCTTTCTATAGTACATAAAACAAATTGAGTATACGATAGAAAAGAGACAAATCAAATATATGATCTATCACATTTATAAAATATACCCCTGATTCGCCATCGATGGCCGTGTAACTGTCATCGTCTCCTTCCTCGCCATCGATACCCCCTTTGTGATGAAGCAAGTTATATGTTTGGCTCCTGAACACATCGTTCATAAAAGAAACATCAGTTCGTCTGTTCCTTACTCATGAAGCAAAGTGAAGCAACACCCTCCTGAACTTGTGCGATGTGTCACTCATTTATAAAGGAAACGTCATTTCACATCCCGCTCATTTTCAAAAATCACGTGCAAAGTACATAATAAACAAACAAATTATATTACACATAAATTAAAAAATGTCATTTTATTTGCAAATCACTATAGAAAATAGAATATCGAGATAAGATCTTCATAATACAAATCGTGAATGATATGTCTTTGTTTGTCTTTGTGAATGATATCGATATATAATATCGTGATTTACTCATATCGATTTGCAAATGTTACTAAAATATTGTTTTAGTATGAAACTTAAATCGGTACCAAGTTGTAAATCGATTTGCATTTACGAAGTTACCTCAATTGTACTTTACTAAGTCTAAACATTGTGTTGATTTATTTATTGTTTTTCTTTTTCGCCTTTTATGAATCAGTCATTGTGTAAATCGCGATAGGACATATCGTTCACATAGACAAAGCTCATAAAGGAAAATCGCGATAGGTTAAATCATTTTTGCTTTAGGTTTGTGGCTGTACAAATACCACGATAGGTCAAACGGATTTGGTGGGATGGGATTTATTCGATCAAGAGAATGGGTTTAGGTGGGGGAGTGATTGGATTGGGTTGGTTGTGAGACCCATTTAGCTCTCATCAAATCCAAACCCAATCTAAACTATTATATATATAAAGATAGATAGATACACATTTACATATATATTTTTTAATTAAATTTATTTGGGTCTCAAATGAACCCAAATTCTATTTATTTAAGTAGGATCCATTTGAAATTTAGATAAATCAAAAACTTATTATATGATAGTGAAATTCACAGTACACTAAAAAGATTCATTTAAATCATAAGTGAATCCAAATCTTGTTTTCTTAAGTAGGATCTATTTGGGTCTCGAATTGAATTCAGATCCAAACAAATTTATTTTACCTTCATGAGATCCATTTAGGTCTCAAATAGATCCAAAAGCCTTATTTACTTATTGGAATCCAATTGGATCTCCAAATGGGTCCAAATGTTAATTTATATAATAGGATCTAATTGAGTCTTCGTAGATTTGATATCTTATTTTCTTAGTAGGATTCAATTTGGTCTATAAATGGATCTAAAATACTTTTTACATTAGAGGAGATCTATTGGGGTCTTAAATTGATCCAAATCTCTTATAGGTCTGGTCCAAACCCTGATTTGAGTCTAAACTCTTTCCATATCCATTTGGGTTGACCCAAATACTCTGCAAAGATCTCATAATTTTTTTAATTAAACATTAAATAACTTGAATAAATGTTGAAATATTATCGATAATGAATTTGCTAATTTGTCAACCAATAAGTTTTCAGAAAAAAAAACTTCTAATGAATTAACAATAATAATTCACAAAAATATATTTTTAATTCATTTCAAAATTCTAAAAAAATTGTGGACTTCCTTTTCAAATATCTAAATATGTGAATTTGTATTGTTTAGGTACTTTACTAAGTCTAAACATCGTATTGATTTGTTTATTGTTTTTCTTTTCTGCCTTTTATGAATCAGTCATTGTGTAAATTGTGATAGGACATATTGTTCACATAGACAAAGATCGTAAAAGCAAATCACGATAGGACAAATCGTTTCTGCTTTATGTTTGTGGCTGAAAAAATTGTGATAGAACACTTCTATAAAAAAAAAATCACGATCAGTTATAGAAAAAATTATATATTTATAGAATGTTATGTTACAATAAAGAATTATAACTGGTTGCAAGCCAATCGGTATCAAGCAAATCGCGATAGCACAAATCATTTTTGACTTATACTTTAAAGTCATCGAGTAACATGCCAACTTGTGCTTTCAGATCCAGGTAGCTTGTATTGATCCAAGCTAGTTGTGAGATATAGATGTTGCAACAAATATCATGATTTACACAATGACGTTTATGTCTGCCACAATGATTTGCCTTTGTTACTAAAATATTGTTATAGTATAAAACTTAAATCGATGCGGTTGTAAGTCGATTTGTATTTATCAAGTTACCTTGATTTGTACTTTACCAATAAACATCGTGGCATATTTGTCATGAAGTATATCAAAGTAGACAGAATAAATTTATTCTCAGTTAGTAGCATCCCCCCTCGTCTATCATAAGAAGAAGAAAAAAAGAAAAAGATGAAAAAAAAGAACGACATAAGAAGAATAAGAATAAAGAAGAAGAAGAAGAAGAAAAAAAAAGAATGACATAAGAAGAAGAAGAAGAGGTACACCTGCGTAAAACCCTAATTTATGTAAAACCCTAATATAGATCTGTGTAAAACCCTACCCGACCCAACCCGTTGTCCAGGTCTAAAACCCTAAAACCCTAATCTATTTAACCTCTCTTCCTCTTTTCTACGGCAACACAACTTTTTCTTCTTCTTCTTTTTTCTCCGCCGCCTTCATCTTCTTTTTCTTCTTCTTCCTTGTATTTTTCTTTCTTCATTGTTCTTTTGTATTCCTTCTACCTGTGCTTGATAGATGGGGTTTGATGTTGATAACCTAGTTGTTTCACGCCATGAGAAAAGATCTGGATAATCTTCGATGATGATTCTGGTGGTTACCTTCTATGTATACATCGATATATTTATGACACATACGACTGTGGCATATTTATCGTAAAGTATATCAAAGTTTATGCAGAATATAATGACCATAATCATCCTCGATCATTGCCACCATATCGGAGTAAACATAAATATTCTGCATGATAGACAGGGGGTGATGTTGATGATCATCTATTTGATCTATTCCTACTGCCAGACCCTCCATCGTTAGCAAACCATCTTTCATAGTTGGAAAATATTTTCCTAATCTTCGATATATTTCATGACAAATATGCTACAGTCGTGCGGGTCCATCTTCTCTGCCTGTAGAAACATATAGATGATGATGGGATCACATATATTCTGCAGCTCCATCTTCTTTGCCTAGATTGCATTTGAATCACATCACTATTTGGACGTGGGGGTGATGCTGATGATGATGTATATTTTCTTTGATGATGACGGTCATGTATTGTATCTAAGTCAAACTATTGGTCATGATGTATTATTACTAAATACTCATATTTTTTATAAATAAATGTGGTTGTAAATTACCTCAATTTATAGTTATGAAGTTATCGCGACAATAATATGTCTTTGTGAACGAAATCGATTTGTATTTATGAAGTTACCTTGATTTGTATCGTTGAAGTTACCTTGATTTATATTTTACTAAGTCTAAACATCATGTCGATTTGTTTATTGTTTTTCTCTTCCACTTTTTATGAATCAGTCATTGTATAAATCGCGATAAGACATATCGCTCACATAGACAAAGCTCGTAAACGCAAATTGCAATAGGACAAATCATTTCTGCTTTATGTCTGTGGCTGTACAAATCATGATAGAACACTTCCTCTATAAAAAACAAATTGAGATCTCTTATAGAAAGAATTATATAATTATAGAATGTTACGTTACAACAAAGAATTATAACTGCTTACAAGTCAATCGGTATCAAGCAAATTGCGATAGCACATAGCCTTCATACGTACAAATCGTTTCAGTCTTTTATCAATCATTGTGTAAATCGCGATAGGAAGATAACTCGTAAAAGCAAATCATAATTTCTACAGTGCACAATGCTAAACGCTTCTTCGATTTTTATTTATGAAGGCTAAACATTACAATGATTTTTTCAGTGGCACTTGTGTGTTACACTTATTAAAAAAAAATATAAAAAACTATAGAATGTCACATTACAAAAAAGAATTATAGAATTATAATAAAGAATTATATACTTACAACAAATAATTATCGGGATACAAAAATCACATAATGTTCATTCAGTGGCACTTGACAACTCATATGGACTATGATATACAAATTGTCTCCTTCTTTTTCTTCGTGGACCATTTGTCTCCCCAAATTTTGTACCTGCGTCTGTAACTTTTATTCTTCCTCTCCAACATCTCTAACCTTGTGGCAGAGACTACCTTCTTCTTTATGAGCTGTGTTGGCTCCTCATCGTGTATTGCAACTGAGAGAATTGTAGTTGCAGCCAGAGGGACACGATAAACGTTATTTCTATGCTAGAAGACGACATGTTGGGGGCAGAAGGGACCTTACTTTCACATTGCTTCTTCTTAATCTTTAGATTTTGATGCATGGGTTTCCAATATTTTTTTAAATAGTTGGGGTCATATTGTCGTTCTTTATAATCATATGCTATCGCACGAACACCTCCTTTGTTCCAACTATCCAATTGTTTCCTGAAGCGTTCATGCCAATTCACGTTCCTGGCCCTTCATCTTCCTTATCACTACTACAGGCTGCTTTGGGGTCGATTGTCCCAATCCAGCTTGTAAGAGAACTCGACTACTATGCTATAATTTAGCTTCAAATTTGCTAAACAGCCAAATATCACAGCCAGATAGTCTTGCAGCCTCAGCAACAACCTCTTGGTTCTGGTCCTCCCCATTTCTATACGGTCTTCACACAACCTGTACATTGGAGATTGTGGTTTAGGTATAGACATAATTATTCATGCTAATGAATGCTAAATATTAAAATAATTTATAATAACTAGTGCTAAATATATTACAATGATTGTTACTAATGAGTATTTTGTATTGAAATGATTTACACTAATGAATGCTAAATATTACAATGATTTACAATAATAAATGTTAAATGCTAAAGCGATAACACTTTGTACTAACGAAGATAAAATCCTGCAACGATCATTACTTAAGAATGCTAAACATTACAATGATTTATACTAATGAATGTTAAATGCTAAATGCTAATGCGATAACAATTTATACTAATGAAGACAAAATCCTGCAACGATGATTACTTAAGAATGCTAAACATTACAACGATTTACACTAATGAAAGTTAAATGCTAAAGCGATCACAATTTGTACTAAGAAATACAAAATCCTGCAACGATCATTACTTAAGAATGTTAAACATTAGAACGATTTATACTAATGAATGCCAAATGCTAATGCAATAACGATTTGTACTAATAAAAACAAAATCCCACAGCGATGATTACTTAAGAATGCTAAACATTTCAATGATTTATACTAATGAATGATAAATGATAAAATGATTGTAAACGATTTTAAACCATTTACCTCATTTAATTGCAGACCATCTAAAATGAACTTAGCATTATCTTCCTTGACATTTATTGTAGCCCACAGGCCGATCTTGAGAAAATCATAAATTGCAGGGTCACACTGAGGATGCAAGGCGACAATATGCTCCCACGTCCAGGCCTACAAAACTAATATATTAGTAAGACTATAACCTTCAACGATCTTAGTCTATAAGTAGTAAATATGTAATAAACAATTACCTGGACAAATGGCCAAAACCCATCGACGATTTTTGTACCCTTACTGGCATGGTAAAGTTGATTATACAAGTGTGCGAGTATAGCAGCACCCCATGCATAGTTGTCGACTTCATCTAAGTCTTCCAAGAACTGCAGTCACAAGTAACTTAACCTCAAATCAGACAAATCCGAAAATAAAGTAAGTCCAAAAAAATAAAGAAGGAAGTCGCGCAACTCTTGGTCAGCTCTTTCAGATGTACATGTAGCAGACCGACCTTCCCATTTATTGCGAAAAGAGGAAACTTTCATCGATGTAGAATTGCTTTCACTAGAAATACATTGACCCCAGTCCTCCATCGACATTCCTAGAAGGGTCGTGCACTTGTCCCTTGCGTTATAATTTGAATCTCGTGCTAGAACAACACTTCTATGGCACTTAAGATTTGCAATCCATGCCATATCTTCTAGGGTCATGGTGATCTCAAAACGATCAAACTGGAATGTGTTTGTCTTACGATTCTACTTATTAACCAGGTGGGTCATGGTGTTCCAACACGTTTCAAAATAATGCTAGTCTAGAAGGTCGTTGAAGTGTATATTTCGTAATCGGTCCTTTTGATATTCACTCAGTTGTCCATACCACGACAGAACTATAGGCCACTGACACCGCCCTTTGAGTTTTTCACCTGGTGCTCTACTTCTCTTCTAACTCCTTGTAACACAAAATATCATATTATTCATATCAAATTACAATCAGTCCCATTTGTACTTCTACATGTCGCTATACACAGTAATCACTCTATATAATAATCATTGTACACTCACTATCACTGTAATCATATACACAATAATCGATATCAAAGTAATCGCTATACGTATTAATCACTATTATGGTAATCGCTATACATAGGTCACAGTAATCGTTGTACATAGTAATCGTTATGACAGTAATCACTATACATAGTAATCGTTGTCACAATAATCGTTATACATAATAATATCTATCATAGTAAATCATTATGTAATTGCTATACGTACTAATCGCTATTACGATAATCACTATATATAGGTCACAGTAATCGCTATACATAGTAATCGTTATCACAGTAATCACTAGTCGTAGTAATCGCTATCACAGTAATCACTATACATAGTAATTGCTATTACAGTAATCGCTATACATAGTAATCGCTATCACAGTAATCACTATACATAATAATACCTATCACAGTAAATCGTGACAGATAGGATCGATTTACATACCTTGGTCACACTTTTCTCATCTTCATCCCCTTCCTCCCTCCTCTGCCTTTCATGTTGCTTTATCATTCGCTCCTCCTCCTCCCTCCTCTGCCTTTCTTGTTGATCCTTCGCTCTACCGCCTCCCTCCTTTGCTTTTCTACTTCTTCCTTCCTTCGCTTCCTTGCCTCCCTCCTTTGCTTTTCTACTACTTTCTTCCTTTCCCTTTCCCTTCCTCCTATTTTTTTCTTTCTCTTTCCTTTTCTTTCTCCTACTTTTTCCTTTCCCTTTCCTTCTGTTCATCCTTCTGCTTCTTTATTTCCCTTTCCTTATCTTCCTCATCCTCCTTCTCCTTTCTTTGCCTTTTCTTCTCTTCCTCGTTTTCTTTCTCCTTCCTTTGCCTTTCCTTCTCTTCCTCATTCTGATGCTTCTTCCTTCGCCTTTCCTCTTCCATCTTCATCATTTGCCTTTCCTTCTCTTTCTTCTTCTTCAATTGCCTTTCTTTCTCTTCCTCCTTCTCCTTATTCTTTCTTTGCCTTTCCCTCTCCTCCTCTTTCATTTGCCTTTTCTTCCTTTGCTTTTTATTCTCCTCCTTCCTTTGCTTTTCCTTCTCTTCGTTATCCTTCTTCTTCATCATCATCTTTAGTTCTTCCTCATCCTTCTTCCTTTTCTCTTCATCTTCAATATCTAATGGATCAGGCTCCACATTATAAAATTTCAATGCTTTGTCCCTATCTTTATCATTCTCAATCTTCATTATATTTTGGTATGTTTCATAACGCTCATATATATCGGAATGGCGGATAATTTCTCCAGTAGTCATCCCCTCGAAAGGTGGGGGCTTTCTTATCTTATGAATTTTAGTTATTGCTAACCTGCACAAGACATAAATTTAACTGCATCATTATATGTTACAACCGCCTCCCCAAGTATATATTACTACAAATTATCACATTCGTTACACAATCACCAACATTACAAATTGTCGCAATATTTGGCTTCATAAGTAATCATTGTAAGATTTAGAAAACTTAAGTACAAATCAAGGTAACTTCATAAATACACATCGCTACTACATCAAATGTATAAATCATTGTTGCTTCAAACATACAAATCGCTACTGATTTAAATGTATAAATTGTTCATGTTTCAAACGTACAAATCGTTGTAGAAATTGCACCATTCATAAGTACATATCATTGTAACGTTTGGACTTCATAACTAAACATTTTTCTATGATTTAGCAAACTTAAGTACAAATTATGGTAACTTCATAAATCATAAATACACATCGCTACTGCTTCAAACGTATAAATTGTTGTTGCATCGAACATACAAATCTCTATTGCATTAAATGTATAAATCATTGTTGCATTCAAACATACAAATCATTATAGAAATTTAGTCTTTATAAGTACATATCGTTATAATGTTTGCTACATATCGTTGTAAGGTAGATAGGTACAAATCAATTTGTTTTAGTATGAAAATAGGTGTTATTTAGCATGAATAGTACAACCAGTTGTAAGATTTAGCATTCAAATTTACAAATCGATTTGTTTACATAACAAAACTTTACACAAAACTCACCAAAAATGACAAAAGTTTTGGTAATCCGACAGTGAAGGAGAAACACCCAGAAGGTAGATGCAGTCGATGGTGGCAACGATGCTCCCACTGCACAAACAACGACAAAGGGTGCTCCAGCGGCAGCAGACGACGACAAAGGTTGCCCCGACGATAGCAGATAATGGCAAAGGGTGCTCTGGCGGTAGCAAATGATGGAAAAGGGTGTGTTGTCAAAGGGTGCTCTTGTTACAGTCGATGGTGCGTTGTCAAAGGCGGCAACATAGGAGTTTACTACTTAGGGCAAAAACGAAATGTTTGGACTTTGAAGAGGTAAGATCATCCTCCCTTTTCTAGATGGAGGACATTTTTGTCCTTTTCTCAAACCATCATTTTATGGCAGGAATGGCGGGAAAGGGTACTTAAGTCTTTGCAACTACACCGAACTCTAATGCTAAGTGATGCTGACACACATGGGGATACGAGCCTCATGTGCTTATATATGTGGCACTCATTCGGACCCCAGAACACGCACCTACGTCTTCGGGGGGAACATATAACCTGCTCCGGTATTATACCCTTTGCATGTGCCAAAGTCGATCATGCTCTGGTGTCGAGGGGTGTGCCTGGGTTTACACCCCTTGGGAGTGGTTTGCCCATCCTTATGGAAAAAAGGCAAAACAAGGTGAGATCTCTATAATCATTGGTTAGGAACTAATATACTTTTACTATTATATAAAGTAACATTTAAGTCTCTTATATAATTTTGTTTTCTAACCCTAAGTTCTTGACCAAGTCACTGTAATCATCTCCTTCTTCCATGACCCCTTTCTCTTCTCTCCTTCCTCTAACGAGTCTAACCTAATGGTAGAAGGCAGAAGTGTCGATAAAAGGTAGAAAGCGGTAGGATCACTCAACCCCAATGATGACATGAACCTAGGTCGCGCAGAGGTATGCCCCTTCCTCCTCTATCGCATTAACTATGCTATTAAGCATGTGGCATAAAGGCTTGAGTTTTTTTTCTTGTTTGTTCTTTTTCTGGGAGGTTTGGCAGGGGCGGGGGGGGGGGGGGGTGCAGAGATGCTTAAAATAGGGGGAAAGGATCTTGAGGTGTGTTGTTGGGATGGTTGGAGTGGTGGCGATAGTGTTGGTCTTCTAGGACATGGATGGAGAGGGTGATGTCCTTTTAGACCTCTTAATAATTTCTTAAAATTCTATATGGTACTTCAATTGTTACACCTTAAATTAGTAGAAGTATGTGGTGTGTAGTCTTCATCTTCGAAGCCTTCTCCCAGTCAGTCATTTGGGGGTTGTCAACTGTAGATGATTGTGCATCTTCGTCTTAGTATGTGTAACTTTTAACCTAAGTGTGTAGTTCACTTTTCTTGTGTTTAGTTTATTGGACAGATTCAAACATGTGAGTTGTGAGTTATGACCATATTAGTATTGGTATTTTAATTTTTCTACCTTATATGGTGAGGATATTTTTAAATATTTCTTTCCCTCATCTTTTAATTTTTAAATTGGTGTTTTAATTATATTGGTTATTATTTTTATCTGATGTTTTGTAGATCTATAAGTTGGTGGACAATAATTTGATATGAAAGAGGAAGAACCAAGAACCAATAATGCAAATTCTCAACCTTTTGTTTCACGTAGTATGTCTCAAGCTCCAATAACACCAGTTGGTAGCAACCAAGTTCCAATGTCAGTTGATGAAGATCAATCAACTAATTCAGGTATATTGACAATTAGATGAACATATAGGCATATATCAGTTGTATAAGACCATTTCAATATAAAAAAGGTTGATGAAAAGGATAAGACAGAGTGTAAGCTTTATGGTAAATTGCTTGTTGGTGATGACAAGGCCACTTGCATAATCATATTAAGAGGAAGCATAAAAAAAATTGGCAATATATGTTGGCCACAAACTAAGTTAAAGTGAGTGTTGAGAACACAATAGAGAATTTATGATTTATTCAAGAAGCTGGGCGGAGGGATCTTTCTACTATGATTATTCTACATGAATTTTCTCTTAGTATGTTTGATCATTATGGGTTTAAAAAATATTCTAATAATCTTCAACTCATGTTGAGAATGATTACCCGAAACACTATAAATAAAGATATTCAAAAAATTTATAATGTGGAATGAGAGAAGATAATGAAGTTGTTAGAGAAAAACTAAGAGTAAAGTTATTATCATTACTGACATGTGATCATCTACCAATCAAAGGAAGGGATAAATGACTATCACTTCACACTTTATTGATAATTCTTAGAACTTACAAAGTCAAATCATAGGGTACTAAGGGTCATTTGTTGTCAATCCTTGCTAACATGATTTTTAAATATAAATATTTAATCACCTTGGTTGTTATATTATGTTTAGGTTTTTATACATGACTTATTGACATACCAAGGAAGTTCTTGTTGAGTCTTTGATGGATTGTTTTTTCGAGCAAAACCTTGACAAGAAGTTGACAAATTTGATGGTGGATAATTTGCATTACTAATTGTAAGATCATGCATTTTTTGTCCTTAGTCAATTCATGAGATTTTTGAAATTCGGCTAAGTCTGGTAGAAAAATTGTTTGAGGCTCAATTTTTAGACCAATCTCTTAGAGTTTGGGTTTGACCCAAGTCTCATCGACAACGTTGAGGCGAGCCAATCGAAACATAGTAAAGAGTTTTAATTTTGACTTTTAAATTCAAGTGAAATTTAAGCAAAATTGAGGTTATTTTTAGGTGAAATTCAGAATTTGGTATGACTTTTAAATTCAAGTGAAATTTAAGCAAAATTGAGGTTATTTTTAGGTGAAATTCAGAATTTGGTATCGTGTAATATATCGTTGGATGCGCCTCAGAATTCTGAGAGCGATGATATTTTACTTTTCCGAATTCGAGTCCGGTTGGTTCAGAAATCATAGTTTTTTTCAAAAAAGAAGTGGATTGTCGAAACGGATCCGGGATTGGATCGGACAGGATCCAAGGCCTATGATCTGAATTTTTATGGTTTGGGATCCTATTTGGGTCCTACTTAAATCTGGTTTAGGTCCAAATCTGGATCCATTTTCATTATGGGTATGGGTTTGGATCATGGACCCAGATCTGGATCCAAATCCATGCCCAATGTCTTTCCTAGCTTTAAGTTCAATTTAAAATTTTATTTTGGGGTTAATTATGTTTATAAAGCCTCTAGGGTTAATTTGGTTAATTTGGTTAATTTAGAAAGTTGTAAATAATTTTTATTAATTAAAAATAAAAAAAAGTTAATTAAATAATTATTTAATTAATATCAATTCCGAAATTTAATTTCTGGGCTGAGTGGGACTCTCCAAAAGAGTCCCTATGCTTACCTAAAAGAGTTTAGGGAAGTTTGAAATGTTTAAAAAAAAATCAAATTAAGGAGTTCCGAAATTTTTGGAAACTAAGAGAGAGAGAAGGAGAGTTTCCACTTTTTTTGGAAACTCTCTCTCAAGAGAGAGGACGGGAGAAGGGGGAATGTCACCCCCTCTCCCACCCATTACTTAAAGGAACAAAAAACAAGAAGGAAATGAGAGAAAAGAAAGAAAGAGAGAGAGAGAGAGAGAGAGAGAGAGAGAGAGAGAGAAGAGGCTTTGGAGGCCTTGTGCTCAGCCAAAGCTCCCCTTCCACAGTTCTTTTCATATTTTCATCAAAAGGTATGGGTACGTTTCCTTGAAAAGGATGAGAAATCGTGTGGAGGTTGGATTTCCATGCATCTTTTGATGGAAATCCATGGAGCAGTGGATCCACGGTTTCCACCATTACCTATCTGTATTTTCTGTATTTTTAGTGTTTTTCAACAAAAAAAAATTATTTTGGGCCATCAAGATTTTGTGGGTGACGGCTTATGGACCAACCAAACTCAGTTCAGTTGACCGATCAGGCCATACCCATGATAGTAAGCCCAACCGAGCGATCGGTTGGGCATGTAAAAAGAAAAAGAAAAAAACATTTGTTTCAGTGTTGCTAACTGTCAGCATGCTGGTAGTAGGCGACAAGCCTAGTCGGCTGGGTATTGTGCTTGTTTTGGCAGGGACCCAGTCGGCTGGGTGTTGTGCTGGGCGCAACTGATAGGGCCGAGGCATGCCCAGCCGACCCAGTTGGCTGGGTGCTGGCCTGTGGACTCGGGTAACAAAAAAAAATGTGTATTGATAGTCCTTTTTTTTTGTTACCATTTATGATGAGGTTTTTTGGCAGCATACACAGACCCAATTTGGGTCTGTGTATATGCTGTCAGACCCAGCCAACAAGGTCGGCTGGGCTGAGAGTGTTCAATAGAGAGAGAAAAATATATAAATATTAACATATATACTTCATTGGGCTGGATTTGTTCAGAAATAAAAATAAAAAAATGTGTACACAGTAACAATATTCTTTTTACTTATGATTTGTGATGTTATTTAGTTTTGACAGCTTACACAAGCCTAGATCGGGCCTGTGCATAGGCTGACAGGCCTAGCTGAGTGATCGGCTGGGTATGGAGGGAATTTGAACAAAAAAAAAACATGAAAATGAGTAGCCACATCAAGACATATTGTATGCATATATGTTAATTCCAATTTCCTTCACAGTTTCTTTTGTTTAATGCATGTAAAATTTATCCTGTGTAGGTGTGTAACCGACTCAAAATGGTTGAATGTTTAGCTGCATACTTGTTCAAAAATAGTGCATCCTGTCATATATATGGATGAGTATTTGTTTCTTTAAAAACAAAAAACACACATATACAGTGATGGATTGGTGGTTGTCCAGCTTTGACAGCACACACAGGCCCGAACTGGGCGAGTGCAAGTGCTGTCAGGACCCAGCCGACTGGGTCGACTGGGCTGGTACAGTTATCCAGCCTGGTTGTCAGGCCCGGTCCAGGGCTGATAGACCCGACCCAACTGACTGGGGTCAGCTGGGCATGGTTGGGACCCCAACCGACTGGGTCGGCTGGGTGTGAACCTATTGAGGAAGAGAGACCCTGGTTCTTCAAATACTTATAAATATATGTGTTAAGAATTGGTATTTATAGGTTGTCTATACCTGACCAATTTATGTAAAAGTTAGGCATGTACTCAACAAAAGTTTGCATTGACAGTTAGGTGGTACTGGTTAAAAATTTTGTGTTGATGTGCATGTGATATTTCAAACAGAAGCAGTGCATTGATAGTTACACATACTTGAAAACAAATATGCATTTGATGTTTCATTTAGTGAAAAACATGCTTTTACAAGTAGGCGTGCACATGATGGAAACATGTAATGATATGCATATGCAATGTTTGCTGAGATTATGTAACCAACATGAACAAACACACAGTTTGGGAATATGTATTCACATAAGTAAGCTCACTTAAAAGAAAACATGCATCGACTTAAGTATGCATATGGTGAAACTCTGTAATTTGTTATGGTTATGCGTAATGAATAAGAGCTTGCAATTGACTGGAAAATGTGCAATTTGAAAGTATGTAATTTACTTCACATATAACATGTTATGGTTTATGCATATGGTGCATCAATGATCGAAATGAATCATCGAGGGCTTGGTAGGCTCGAGTTGTGGGTTGCACTTTCTTATTCATCTCAATTCATCACAAAAATAATATTTTATTACTATTTTATTTTATTTCACTGTTCTATATGTTTTCACGGGCTAGAGTCCTATGATGGCTCTTGCAGGGGTATGTGCGAGCTTTTGCCTTTGTTTTTGCATGTTGAATTGCAAAACTCAATAATTGACTTTTAATAAAAAAATTTAATTAAGAACAGTGTAATATACGTTCTGGGATCTCCTATCTGGAGAATGAGGATCTTGGAGATCCAGTCTTGGGAAGACTGTGAGGATACAAAAACTTCTTGTGCTTTATTTGTCCCATAAACCCGATATTGAGGTTCCTTCTCCTAGCCACGATTTTAGGGAGAGTCCGCCACTTTACCTGAGGGTGGTGTGTTTTGATACAACTATTGTTTTGGTACCAAGAAAGTGGCACTTGTCGGCGTGGGATGTCCCTTGTGTCTCCGACATTAGATGTGGAGGTCTAATGTTCCGAAGGTGATTCGGTCGAGGGCTAAGTTTAGAACTCAGTAATAAAATATAAATTGTGTGCTAAGCTACTCTAAGAACCTAACTTGACCTTAGGAATCGTACTCGTTTAGTGTATCCGCAGGCAATAGTAACTAAAAAGAGGAACTTAAAGTTGTATGCATTTAATAAGGCATGCATATGGAAAAAGAGAAACTTAAATGAAATATAACAAAAGGATTCATGCATTGCACATAAATCATGCATTTTTTTTGTTATGCATTAGATCGTATGTATTTTAATTGTTCCCACAATCATTACATGATGGTGAGTGTGTAATGTTTACTTCTTATTGCATGTTGAAGTTTTATTATTTGTTACTCTTTAATGTTTATGAATGCTTAGCACTTATAACTGTTGCATAAAAAAAAATTAAATGTTATAAAATGTCATGTTGCATTTCTCTCAAAATATTGCATGATATCTTATCTTAACCTTTTGTCTCACATGTTTCACTAAGAAGTAGATGTGCTCAGGATTTTGATTTTGACACCCTACTTTATTGGATTTTCACAGGAACAGATAATCAATGAATTCGCTTGATACTAGGAGGGCACGAGGGTCACACTTGATTCTTGACAGCTTCACTAGTGGACAAAGTGACTCTTTCTTTTACTGTTCTTTTCAGTTCTTTTGTTTCAGTCAGTTGCTACTTTTATTTCTTTTGATTAGAACATCGTCTCTGGAATTGATTTTTGATTCATAAATAAAGAGTTTTTCTTTGGTTCTTTTGGATGATATATGTAAGTCCCTTTGTGGAGTTTGGCTATCCAGTTGAAATTGGAACTGTAAGGACCCCGGGTCTCTGGTAAGTTTTCCGCAATGGTTTAAAAAAAAATCTGCATTTTCAAGTGGTATGAGTTGGGGTCGTTACTGGTTTGGTATCACAACCACCACCTAAACTTACATCTTTATCATCATTTTTGTGTTAAATTTTATTTTGGTATGTGAGTTTTATCTGGAAGCGTCAACAAGTTGTGCCGTGTCCTCCATAGCAGTCTTTTTCACTGGTAAGGTTATTTAAATACTTTTATTTAAAGCATATAAACTTTGTATGATTGATTGCATTCACAGTTTAAATTTATATTCGGTGTGAATTTAAAAGTGTGATCGTATGAACGATTATTGTTCGTGATCAACCCCAAGGGGATAGGGTCAGTAAGGGTCTAACTTTGTGTGACAAATATGTGCATACTAGTTGTCGTATTCACGCAGAGGTACTTCGTCTTTCACTGGTGCTCCCGCCAATTGGCAAGAGCAGAGAGATTTCATGATCGAAGCCAATCACACCCTGACTGAGACCATGACGACTCAAGCAACGCAGACAGCACAGGCTCTGCAGGCGGCACAAGATGCGCAGCGCAGGCAACTGTAACGCCCCAAAATTTTTAACCTTAATTATAGTTCAAATATTGAAATTTTGAGACCAATTTTTTTTTTTGATAAATATAAGTAAATCAGATCTTATAATGCAGAAACAATTTTTAAAAACGGTTAAGACTTTGGGAGCAGTTACACTAAAGATAACAATCAAATCAAAATGTACGGGATATATATATTTCAAACCACGTATAATATAAGACTAAAATATGAAGAGTTTTAATTTCATTTCAAATCAGAGTATGAAAAAATACTTCATTCTCTACATGATCAAGTACTTAAAACAAAAAGATTATGAATACCAAGATCGCAAGGTAAGAGTGGACCCTCGAGGATGCAGCTCGACCAACCCTTCGCTCCAACTAATCATCATACTTTACCTGCATTACCTGTCTCCCATAAAACGATGTCAGACTTACTAAAGTCTGGTAAAGCAACCCAAACTCAAACTTAAAGAAAACATATTGAGCCTTTAAAGGTAAAGATATATTATTCATCCATCATCAAGTGATAGACAAGGGAACAACGTCCTATGAGTCATTCATTTCAAGCATTCAAACATAAAGCATTTCATCACTTAATATTCTATTCAACCTTAACTCACATAATAAAGCAATATTTATATGCATTCAAGTCATATATATATATATATATATATATATATATATATATATATATATATATATATAAAATTCTAAGACATTCAGATCATTGCATCATTTTCATATGCATTCATAATTCTTATAAACAATAAGTCAAATCACATTTGATCATTCCAACGTGAAACACACGCACATACCTGATAAGTAATTTAATTAGATATTCATGATACACATCAATCATGATACATAGGTGTCATATATTTACTCAGATAATCATAATGCAATCATTTGCGATGAAACTATGTAGGTGTGATGTATCATTCACCTAATAAGTCAAAACTAGTCATTTGTAGGTGTGATGTGTCATTCACCTATATGCTAATATAAGCGTCATAATCATAACCTCATATCAAGATCTAAAATAAATAAGGATCTGATTATCATATCTGAGTTCAATATATAATCATGCTATAATAGAAAAGCCAAATCTATAGATTCATAACTGGCTATCTCAATCAACTCAGAAGATCATCACAATTCATCATAATATTTCATTTATTCATAATAAAGATTTACAAAATTCACACCGGATCACCTGGTCTGAGAAATATACAACCTCACAAGGAGTTACCGCCCTAGACGGATGGTCTGCCTGGTCTTGGACAATGCACTTCCTCACAGAAATATACCGTCTTCGCGGACTACCCGCTCTTGGACAATGCACTTCCTCACAGAGACTTACCGCTCTAACCGAATTACCTGATCTGGTCATGCACACCCTCACAGAGAATCCTTTAGGAACAGTTCCTCAACGGGTACCTTATCCAGTGAAAACTATTGTGATACATGCATCAATATAATTGACCACTCTCAGGATCTATAGCCATTAATACGGGCATAAGCATATATACAATCAAAGCATCACATCATACATCACTTCATATAACATTAAAATTATAAAATCACACATTTAACCAATAAGGCTTTATGAACCAAAGTTCACTATTGAACTTAAACATTTATCGAATGCATTCATAATTTCATTTCACGTGGCATTTAAATCATATCATACATAAGCATATTATCCTACACATCATATCATCGCCACAAAGAACATTGCACTTCGTAAATTGAACTTTGAAGCATGCGTAAACAAAACATGAGTTTTATGCATGCATACGTGAACATGCACATTTCATAATACGAAGCAACTAAACCTCAACATACCTAACTCCTACGTAGTTCGAGATTTGCACACACGATAAAAGTCATGCATTTTTCACCACATGAATCGATATATCACCTTACATATAATTGTGTAAGGGTTAGTCAAAATTTCATTGACCATCCTACCGTATATCATACGCATATATTTCTCAAGCAAAGAAGACATACAAGTTCAAAACAATTTATAACATTCGCATGTTTTCTTCTATACAAGAATAAATGAGTCCATCATATGACAAGACAATATATATAGCATTCACAATATGCATCGAACACGACTTATACATATCCATAGTAGTTATATGTGCACCATGTATCAAATTCATACAAACACGCAAAGCAATATAGTATGCGCAAACAAAAGTATGATGGCACACATTGCGTATATATTATACATTCATAAGTGCACGATCATTCAAACTCATACACAGGTGTACCTACAACAAACACACTCCATATTCCGCTAACTACAATCATGACAAGCATGATCTCTGAACTATAATCACAAGAGTCCTAGATATCCACAACTAAGTGAAGTATGTGAGCATAACTTATATTTGCAATTCATTTAGATATTCAGTGCAACATCATGCTTACATAATTAGTGCCTACTCTCTATAAGTTCAGTTAAGGTATCTTACCTTAATAATGTGAAGAACAATGAATCGAAACTCAAAAGACTTAGGAGTTTCAAAGTCTGCAAAGACCGCTATCCAAGCAATACAATGAACCCTTCGTGTGCGATCGCAAATGTCAAAAACTCAAAAAAGATCAATTATAACAAGATTAGCCAAAAATAGCATATTATCATATAAATCATTACCAAGAGCCATATAACACATAAATACACTTCAATAATTTACAAACTCTATCAAAAATATATTTAAATATAATATATGTATATAAATAGTGATTTATAGCCCAAAATAGTTCTATAAATGCAAAGTATACCCTGATTGGATTGAATGAACAAATGAATATGTAATAAATAAATAAATAAAATTCAAAAGCTAGAAACACATTTCTAATTTGGAGATAAAAAAAATGAGTTCTTTATTTATTAATAATCCTTAAAAATTACAGGTTTTACAGCAACTGCCCGTGACCCTCCTGTCGATGTTGTTTCAAACGCGGGCGGTGTTTCTTTCGAAAGGTTCTTGAAATTAGACCCACAAACCTTTGCAGGCAAGGCCGACCCAGAGGCAGCTGAGAGCTAGGTTGAAGAGATCGAGAGAGCGTTTGATGTCCTACCAATCTTCGAGGACAGGAAGACACCTTTTGGCACGTACCGTTTAAAGGGTGATACCAAGAAGTGGTGGGACACCATACGAAGGGTGAAGTTTGCTGATATGGACATGATTCCATATAAGGTGTTCCGGGAGTAGTTCTTGGATACGTATTTTCCTTCTTACGCCGAGGAGCAGATGCAACAGAAGTTCCTTGACCTGACCCATGGAAACATGAGCCTGGTGGACTACACCACTAGATTCTGGAGCTTCGAGAGGTACTGCCCGAACCTATTCAAAAATGAGAAGGCGAGGGCGATGAAGTATGTGTGTGGGCTGAAGAATGGGCTTCGGGTATGAGTATTGGGAGGCTGACCCACTACACTGGCGGACGTGATTGAGACTGCAACGGTCCTGAATGAGAAATGAGAGAGGTTCAGGGGCGACTCGCAGAAGAAGGGTAGCAATAGGGGTAGTTTGGCTGGTGGTGCGAGGAAGAACCCACCCACAGGTGGGAAGGAGCAAGGAGGCAAGAGGCAGCGGACCCAGGAGAGACGTCAGTAGGGACAACCTCAGCATGAGGAGCGACAACAAGAAAAGGACCAGTGAGTATGTCGCAAGTGCGGTAAGAACCATCCACTAGGTTTTTGCCCGTTGTTTAAGGTGGTCTGCTATCAGTGCCAGCTGCCAGGGCACATTGCTCCTTTCTGTTTGAACAAGCCAGTGGCTCAGGAAGGTCAGTAGCAGCAACAACAAATGCCTCAGTAGCAACAAGGTCAACGAAGGACCAATGGCAGAGTCTATGCCGTTACGACTTCTACGCAGGAGGATGAGACTGAACTGATTGAAGGTATCTTCTCGGTTACCGACCTTTAGGCTCGTGTTATACTTGATTTTTGTACTACCCACACTTTTTCAGACATTCAAATTTCGAGGATAAAATTCTTTTAAGGGGGTAGGGATGTAAGATCGCATATTTTTTGGTCCTTAGTCAATTCATGAGATTTTCAAAATTCGGCTAAGTCTGATAGAAAAATTGTTTGAGGCTCGATTTTTAGACCAATGTCTTAGAGTTTGGGTTTGACTCAAGTCTCATCGACAAGGTCGAGGCAAGCCAATCGAAATGTAGTAAAGAGTTTTAATTTCGACTTTTAAATTCGAGCAAAATTTGGGTTATTTTTAGGTGAAATTCAGAATTTGGTATTGTGTAATATATCGTTGGATGCGCCTCAGAATTCTGAGCGCGATGGCATTTTACTTTTCTGAATTCGAGTTTCAGTTGGCTCGAAAATCATAATTTTTTTTTAAAAAAAGGAGCGGTTTGTCGAAACGGATCTGGGATTGGATCGGACTGGATCCAAGGCCTATGATCCGAATTTTTATGGTTTGTGGTCCTATTTGGGTCCTACTTAAAACTGGTTTGGGTCCAAATCTGGATCCATTTTTGTTATGGGTATGGGTTTGGATATTGGATCCAGATCTGGATCCAAATCCATGCCCAATGTCTTTCCTAGCTTTAAATTCAATTTAAAGTTTTATTTTGGGGTTAATTATGTTTATAAAGCCTCTAGGGTTAATTTGGTTATTTTTGGAAAGTTGTAAATAATTTTTGTTAATTAAAAATAAAAAATTTAATTAATTAATTATTTAATTAATATCAATGCTGAAATTTAATTTCTGGGCTGAGTGGGACTCTCCAAAAGAGTCCCTATGCTTACCTAAAAGAGTTTAGGAAAGTTAGAATTGTTTAAAAAAACCAAATTAAGGAGTTCCAAAATTTTTGGAAACTAAGAGAGAGAGAGAGTTTCCACTTTTTTTGAAAACTCTCTCTCAAGAGAGAGAGGACTGGAGAAGGGGGAACATCACCTCCTCTCCCACCCATTACTTAAAGAAAAAAACAAGAAGGAAAGGAGATAAAAGAGAGAGAGAGAGAGAGAAGGAAGGAGGAGGAAGGAGGAAGATGAGGCTTTGGAGACCTTGTGCTCAGCCAAAGCTCCCCTTCCACAGTTCTTTTCGTATTTTCCTTTAAAGGTATGGGTACTTTTTCTTGAAACGGATGAGAAATCGGGTGGAGGTGGATTTCCATGTATCTTTTGATGGAAATCCATGGATGAGCAGTGGATCCACGATTTCCACTGTTACTTATCTGTATTTTCTGTATTTTTACTGTTTTTCAACAAAAAAATTTGTTTTGGACCATCAAGATTTTGTGGGTGGCGGCTGATGGACCAACCGAACTTGGTTTGATTGGCCGATCAGGCTTTACCCATGATAGTAGGCCCAGCCGAGCGATCGACTGGGCATGTAAAAGAAAAAAATGTTTATTTCGGTGTTGCTGACTGCCAGCATGCTGGTAGTAGGCGACAAGCCCAGTCGGTTGGGTGTTGTGCTTGTTTTGGCAGAGCCCCAGCCAACCCAGTCGGCTGGGTGCTGTGCTGAGCGAGCCTGGTAGGGCCGAGGCAGGCCCAGCCGACCCAGTTGGCTGGGTGCTGGCTTGTGGACTCGGGTAACAAAAAAATTTGTGTATTGATAGTCCTTTTTTTTTGTTATCGTTTATCCTAAGGTTTTCTGGCAACATACACAGACCCAAACTGGGTCTGTGTATATGCTGTCAGACCCAACCGACAGGGTCGGCTAGGCTGAGAGTGTTCAATAGAGAGAAAAAAATATATATAAATATTAACATATATACTTCATTGGGCTGGATTTGTTCAGAAATAAAAAAAAACGTGTACAGAGTAAAAATATTCTTTTTACTTATGCTTTGTGATGTTCAGTTTTGACGGCTTACACAGGCCCAGATCGGGCCTGTGCATAAGCTGACAGGCCCAGTCGAGTGATCGGATGGGTATGGAGGGAATTTGAACAAAAAAAACATGGAAATGAGTAGCCACATTAAGACATATTGTATGCATATATGTTAATTCTAATTTCCTTCACAGTTTCTTTTATTTTATGCATGTAAAATTTATCATGTGTAGGTGTGTAACCGACTCAAAATGGTTGAATGTTTAGCTGCATACTTGTTCAAAAATAGTGCATCCTGTCATATATATGGACGAGTATTTGTTTCTTTAAAAAAAATACATATATAGTGATGTATGGGTGGCTGTCCAGCTTTGACAGCACGCACAAGCCCGGACTGGGCCAGTGCAAGTGTTGTCAGGCCCTAGCCAACTGGGTTGGCTGGGCTGGTATAGTTATCCAGCCTGGTTGCCAGGCCCGGCCCAGGGCTGACAGACCCGACCCAGCTGACTGGGGTCAGCTGAGCCTGGTTGGGACCCTAGTCGACTGGGTCGGCTGGGTGTGAACCTATTGATGAAGAGAGACCCTAGTTCTTCAAATACATATAAATATATATGTTAAGAATTGGTATTTACAGGTTGTCTGTATCTGACCAATTTATGTAAAAGTTAGGCATGTACTCAACAAAAGTATGCATTGACAGTTAGGTGGTACTGGTTAAGAATTTTGTGTTGATGTGCATGTGATATTTCAAACAGAAGCAGTGCATTGATAGTTACACATACTTGAAAACAAATATGCATTTGATGTTTCATTTAGTGAAAAACATGCTTTTATAAGTAGGCGTGCACATGATGGAAACATGTAATGATATGCATATGCAATGTTTGTTGAGATTATGTAACCAACATGAACAGGCACACAGTTTGGGAATATGTATTCACATAAGTAAGCTCACTTAAAAGAAAACATGCATCGACTTAAGTATGCATATGGTGAAACTCTGTAATTTGTTATGGTTATGCGTAATGAATAAGAGCTTGCAATTGACTGGAAAATGTGCAATTTGAAAGTACGTAATTTACTTAACATATAACATGTTATGGTTTATGCATATGGTGCATCGATGATCGAAATGAATCATTGAGGGTTTGGTAGGCCCGAATTGTGGGTTGCTCTTCCTTATTCATCTCAATGCATCACAAAAATTAGATTTTATTACTATTTTATTTTATTGCACTGTTTTATATGTTTCCACGAGCTGGAGTCCTGTGATGGCTCTCGCAGAGGTATGTGTGAGCTTTTGCCTTTATTTTTGCATGTTGAATTGCAAAACTCAATAATTGACTTTTAATAAAAAAAAAATAATTAAGAACGGTATAATATATGTTCTGGGATCTCCCATATAGAGAATGAGGATCTTAGATATCTGGTCCTTGGGGAGACTGTGAGGATGTATTTTATTTGTCCCCTGAACCCGATATTGAGGTTCCTTCTCCTGGTCACGATTTTTGGGAGAGTCCGTTCACTTTACCTAGGGGTGGTGTATTTTGACACAGTTGTTGTTTTGATACCAAGAAAGTATCACTTGTGAGCGTGGGATGTCCCTTGTGTCTTCGACATTAGATGTGAATGTCTAATGTTTTGAAGGTGATTCGGTCGAGGGCTAAGTTTAGAACTCAGTAATAAAATATAAATTATATGTTAAGCTACTCTGACAACCTAACTTAACCTCAGGAATTGTATCCGTTTAGTGTATCCGCGGGCAATGGTAATTAAAAAGAGGAACTTAAAGTTATATGCATTTAATAGAACATGCATATGGAAAAAGGGAAACTTAAATGAAATATAACAAAAGGATTCATGCATTGCACAGAAATCATGCATTTTTTTTGTTATGCATTAGATCGTATATATTTTAATTGTTCCCACAATCATTACATGATGGTGAGTATGTAATGTTTACTTCTTATTGCATGTTGAAGTTTTGTTACTTGCTACTCTTTAATGTTTCTGAATGCTTAGCACTTATAATTGTTGCATGAAAAATTTCTTAAATGCTATAAAATGTCATGTTGCATTTCTCTCAGAATATTGATGATATCTTATCTTAACCCTTTGTCTCACCTGCTTCACTAAGAAGTAGTTATGCTCAGTATTTTGATTCTAACACCCTACTTTATTGGTTTGTCATAGGAACAGATAATCAGTGAAGTCAGTAGATACTGAGAGGGCACGAGAGCCACACTTGATTCTTGACAGCTTTACTAGTGGATAGAGTGACTCTTTTTTTTTTCTTTTAGTTCTACTGTTCTTTTCAGTTCTTTTGTTTCAGTCAGTTGCTACTTTAATTTCTTTTGATTATAACATCGTCTCTGGAATTGATTCTTGATTCATAAATAAAGAGGTTTGCTTTGGTTCTTGTGGATGATATATGTAAGTCCCTTTGTGGTATTTGGCTATGCAGTTGAAATTGGAACTGTAAGGACCCCGGATCTCTGAAAAGTTTTCCGCACTGGTTAAAAAAAAATCTGCATTTTCAAGGGGTATGAGTTGGGGTTGTTACACTAATGATGCGGTTGTAGATATTTTATTGGATAACCTTTCATTTGGTTCGTTAACATTAAATTGGTGGTTGTTTCACATGCATTGATGTGCACATATTTTCAATTTGATTATTCAAGATGCTTTGGTTGTAATTGAAGAATGAATTAAAAGAATTCATGATAGTGTTGCTTATTAGACATATCTCCCAAGTGAGTGCAAAGATTTGAAGAGGTTGTCCATCAAATGCATATTTCAATTACCAAGAAACTTGCTCTTGATGTTAAGACTCAATGGATCTCAACTTTTTTCATGCTTCAAAGTGCTTTGCTTTATAAAGATATTTTTGCTCATTTGATATATCAAGATTTTTATTATAAGCGTTGTTTGACAAAAGAAAAAAATAAGAGGTGGCATAAGATAATTGTAAGAGATTGGAGTTATTTCATAGGGCAACATAATTATTTTCAAGAACAAAGTATCATATAGCAATTGTCTACTTTCCAACTATTTGTGAGATTAGAGTTGAGATAACATAGTAGTTCAGTGATCTAAATGTGGTAAAAAACATGGTGCTTAGTATGTTAAAAAAATTTAATAAGTATTAGAATGTGATTTATGGTATTATAAGAGTGACAATTGTTTTAGATCCACGATACAAGTTAGTCATCTTAGAGTATTATTATTAGAAGATTTATAGAGATGTTGAAGTTTTAAATGAAGTGACTAGGATTAAGGATCTTTGTTTGGAGTTGGTTAGTGAATATGAAGTTAAGCAAGGAAGCAACTATGAACCTCAACTTTTTTCTCCTCTTCTTCAATCAAGTGTTGTCTCTAAATGTCCACTAATTGATTATCTTTATAACTTTGATAAGTTTATATAAACTAAAGATATGATAAAATCACATAGACACATCCATATATATGACAATTTAATCAATGATTGAATGTGAAATTGACAATGATTGCAAACATTTTATAAACATGTATATACAAAACATAAATGAATAAAGTACATGTCCACGAGCATCAAACCTTATTCCCCGTTACAAATTTTTCTTCATAGCATGAACTTTCTCCTCCAAGGGCTGATCTATCGAAATATCAACTTCAAACTCTTGAGGATACTTTTATGATCCCTCTAAATAATTCTCCTTAAGATTTTTTTGTCCACTCTTCAACTTAGGCTCAACATCCCCTTGAGCATTTTTCTGTGCACTCTCCACTACAGCCTTAACTTTTGGTTGAGCATCCAATCCAGCCAAATGACATTCACTCTCTTTCACTTCCTGAGAACTCTCGATATCAATCTTCACCTCAACATCTTCAACTTATATATTTTTCAGTTGTTGAGGTACCTCATCTGCCCTTGTACAAGATCCTTCTCTTCTATTCTCCATAATCTCCATCCTTATCTCGCTACTTCCACTATAGGTAATTGCGGTTTTAGCTTCTTATAGCTGAACATTTAGGTTAGCAACAACCTCAAAGTGAGCTAATGGCTCAAACTTTTTTACCATTGAGTCGTCCTCCCTCTCCCTAGATGCTTTCAGGATGGGATACATGATTGTGACCACAAACTTGTCAACCTTTTTTGCAGATTCAGCCTTAGATTTTGGCTACGCTGAAAGTGTTAGATGTTTGGACCGCACTGAAAATGCTAGTTGTTGCGAGGTTGAGAACAAATTTTTGGGTTTCATAGTATTGATGCTATATTTTTGTGATAAATATTTGACACCCAGACTTTTGACCACAGAGCAGGCTACCTCTCTACCCACATGTCAAGCGTACTCCATACTTTAAAGTAGAAAGTATCACTCAATGTGTAATTTTTCTTTTTTAGCTTCTTCTGTTGTGTTACAATATTAGCAAATAATGTGGGTGTGGCCTCCTTCGAGACAGTCTTCTCAATCACCATATTATAACAAACAAATTCAAAATTTTCTATAATAACAAACGGAGAATATATGTAAACAAGGAAGCAATAGAGACATGGCATAGGTTATTAAAAAAATATTGCAAAAACCAAACAGAATAGCCTATTGACAATGCAAAAACTCAAATCATTAAGAAAACAAACAAACAATATTCTCTAATCATGTTTATAATACAAGATACACAATAGATAAATAATCAAATTGGGGGATAAAGGCATACAAATCGATAAGAAAATAAATGGTTTAGGATAACTAGTTAGACAAATGAATACTGACATGCAAATTATTTAAACAAATAAAAAAACATAATAATCTATTAAACATGCAAAGATAACTTGAAAACCATACAATTGTTTCACAAAGTAACTAACTCATGCCAATGTTTCAAAAACAACAAATTGATTCAAGATGCTATTTCAAAAACTAATTGGTTCAACCGTTAAAGATGTATTTACCAAAAAAACTCATCGACAATGATTCTAAAAAACTTGATGATGAGGTACCACCAATGAATCCCTGAAAATAGTTGCCAAATTTTTTTGCCTAAGGGATGCATGTTAGGGACCACTAGTTGGGGATCATAAAAACCTTAGTTTGTGCGAAAACAAGCATGGGTGCGAACATTTGGTTTTGAAACAATCGAAGGGTCACATTTAATGCTCATACAAAAATTTGCAAAAAGAAGAAAATCTGTAATGTATTTGTCCCCAATATTTTCATTGTTTTAGTAAATCGACAAATCAATCAACAGTTTCACATATACAGAGCATATTTGCAATGGCAATTGCACAAGTCGTTATGACTTCCACAACCATAAATTGAATTCATCCAGGGAGATTCGTAGGCATGATTCGTGAAATTCATACATTATTTGTGATGGTCATTTTGGAGGTTCACTAAAATTCGCAACATATTATGTGTATGTCGCCACACATTTGTAGACCTCCTAGAGGATCAATTCGTCCAAAGATGTTGAAACAATGTCTTGTGACTATCGAACTATATATGCAAATTTAGTACTATAATTGCGCAATTATGTCCTTATCTTAGTTACAAGTTTGCAAATTTGTTATGCAAACTTCTTGAGGTCCGCAAAAAAATTGTGTGAATCTTCATTTTAATGAGAGTTTGTGATACCCAAAGAGTGTACCAATATATCATGCGAACCTCATGAGGTTTGCTTGTGCAAAAAGTAAAAAGTTCCTAAAAAAGTTGGCAATTTATGAATTTGGAGGAGGCAGATTTTGAAAATTGTGAGGCATTTTAAAAAATGTCATTTTCATCGTACAGTATGATCATTTTCAGTAAAAACAATACATATTAGCAAGACACACACATCAAGATCTTATGGTTCAGTGAAATATATTGAGAAAAGGGTCAGCTCTCTCTCTCTCTCAGCTTGGTTTGAGAACTATGAGAAAGGATTCATCATAAAATGAATGCAATCAACTGTTCTTATTGGCTCTCAACTGCATCAAGTTACGAATCTTTTTTGGCTAACCGTTTTACCCATTTCACTGATCGAGCTATTCCACTGACAACCAAAGCTCATAAGCAAAACAAAGAGGATGTAATGTACCATTTTCAACTAAACGAACTGCCGCCATCTCAAATGATGAAAGTATCCATTCTCTTTGTACACATCCAAAAGCAGAGTTCATTCCCCCATTTGGGGGATCACTGTCATAGCATCAATCTTGAATTTGGATCCTAAGTATTCACGTTTGGTTCACTTATGAGAAGTTATCCCATCATGCCCCTTTCTTCAGAATCATGCTGCGGGAACATCTGCACAATCTTAAGTACAATGATGCAACCTACGTACAGTCTAAATTTTGGACATAATTTAGTACTGATGCCAGTAAACATTTAATTTGCCAAGGTGATAACCACATTTTAGCCTTAATATGTGGAGCATAAACATGGTTAACACCCATTTGTATATATCATCGTTAAAATAAATATAAACAGAAACCTCATAATTTAGTACTGATAGCCGGTAAACATTTAATTTGCCAAGGTGCTAACCACATTTTAGCCTTAATATGTGGAGAATAAACATGGTTAACACCCATTTGTATATATCATCGTTAAAATAAATATAAACAGAAACCTCCTCAGAGCTTCCAAGCAGCAATGAGATTGTCCTCCAATGAGGACAACCATACGGTAAGTACAAAAATTAATAACCTCCAGGCGATCAGATGAAGAACAAGAACCTCTCCACAGATTGCGCATTGATTCAAGGTCCGGAAGAAGGAACAGAACCACCAAATATGTACAATGTGAAAAATGAAGATAAGATCAATGGAAATGCACAATGCTATCATATTGCATTTTATCCACCTGCATAACTAGTAAGCAGACCAGAATTCCACATATATGCAACCCCTTATACACCATGCAACCTGTTCAAAGTGATAGAGACGTAAAAGCTCCTCAAGGTGGAAGGGGCTGTGAATTTATTCAATAAGTTGAACTTCTTTCAGAAGCATTTCTCACCAGAAAAGCGAAGAAAAACTCATGGAGATTACAATTCGATGAAAAAGAAACAATGTTTAGCCTTGACTATGAACTACCTCTTTCAAGTTTATCAATCTCTTCTTGCCTTTTTCGTTCTTCCTCCTGCAATTCTCTTTCTGCATCCTCCTCTTCTTCTTTCTGGTCCAGATCTTCAAATTCCTTCTCTGCTGCCATCGCCTTGATTATGGGATCTCTTAGTTCAGATATCAAGCCACCTCCAATCTTGTATTCTTCCTCGTTCCCAACCAAGAACAAACGTTGGTCTGCACCAGTAGTCATAGGAATGTCTACCGCAAGCAATCTCATGTCATACTGTCAAAAAACACAACATACAATTATTTCTGAAAATTTTAAGAAAAAAATCTAGATTTCATGAAGTATATCGACCACAAAGTCCTAACCATGAGTTCTCAGTCATATGATGCATGCCAAAATGAAGGTACTGGAGGTTTAAGTGTGTAGAGGAAGAAGCAATAAAGCTGGTCAATGTCATAACAGACCTTTTTTAGAATGCCTCTTTGAGGTGTGAACTAATACAAAACTTACAGAAAAAAAAGGAAGCAATACAAGGTTATGCAACTAAACTTGAGTAGATCCCATGATCTGCAAACTCAAGTCTTTATGACAAACAATATCTTAAATGGCTTGTGCTAGTTCAAACCAAAGATGGCTTTGTTGCTAATTTCACATACTTGTATGCATTACCTCCACTGAAATTGGCAATTTGAAAATGCAGCATGCCGCTCATCTACTTCATGCGAAAGTAGTAACAAGATGATCATTTGAAGAACTAGAAAGATATGGGCGATTTATAGCCTGAGACACAAATTCCAATTCCAGGATTGTTGAAATTTAAGCCACTTGGCCTTGCCAGATTGACTTAGACATGGATTCAGCAACTCAGACTCAGTCATCAATTTCATGCCTAGGCTGGCAGAGTGAATGTCACCTCACATGCGCTTTGCTTGTCAGTGTTACAGAATGTACACTAACAGGGTCAAACTCAAGAAGTTACTCAATTAACACAACTCCAAGTTGCATCCTTGGTCCCTTGTTATCCTGCTAAACTAATGTAGTAATGTTTGAAATTTTGACCAACCAGTCCATGTTGGATAAAAACTGAGACAAACCAAAATGGTCAAATACATAAGAAAGCAACCAAGAAGTTACTTTGAAAAAAGTGTCGCCTGAGAAAACTCAAGTGGAAACCTTCGAGTATCAAGTTGAGTTGCCGTTCGGAATACCAGGCAATCAGAAACCAATTCAGAAAGAAACTTGCAGTAGTAATGTTTGAAATTTTGACCAACCAGTCCATGTTGGATAAAAACTGAGACAAACCAAAATGGTCAAATACATAAGAAAGCAACCAAGAAGTTACTTTGAAAAAAGTGTCGCCTGAGAAGAAAACTCAAGTGGAAGAACCTTCGAGTATCAAGTTGAGTTGCCGTTCGGAATACCAGGCGATCAGAAACCAATTCAGAAAGAAACTTGCGGTACTAATTAAAATGAACAGAAAGACAAAGTTGTAGTACAAGGCATCATGTTCTTGATTCAATTTGCTCAACATACCAGAATCTAGACCTTAACAGCCCAAACTCCAGACATCTCAGAGGAAAGTCACACAAAAGGAGAAAGAGACAACCAGTTCAAAGCATATACTGTTTTGCAATCAATTCCTAATACAGCAGAAATTTCTTAAAAAGCATGGGAAGCACAGAACAAACCTGGCCTTTTTTCTTCTTGACTTCAACACTCACAAGACCTTTTCTTTCAGAGCCTCGAATTGGAAATATGAGAAAGCAACGCTTGCTACTAAGCCTAGGCTTAAAGTTTTTCACACGCAGCCCACTTCCAGACATGACATATGCTCTAACATCTGTCCCTGATAGAGGAGCACCCATAACCTCAAGAATTCCAGCTGATGTATTCAGCCTCCTTAACGCCATTCTATAAATCCTATCAGGATTAACAGTAAATCTTGAGCGAGCATAGATACCCTGTGAAGAATTGGAAATGAAACATAGGCTTCAGTTCTCAATCGTGACATTGCTACAGGTGCATAGCAAAGCAATAAATAGTTCAACAGCATACAAATCTATTTTTAAGCATTCATAAAATGTTAAATGCTGAGCAAATTCATTCTATTAGATTCTTTTTCATTCATCTGAACGAAAGTCTGGAATTCATGGCTGACAAACCGGATTCAATTTTTTTCCTAGACCAAAGGAATCCCAAACTGCTCCCTATCACTTGTAATTTTGTAAACACAATACAAGGATGCAAGGATCCACCATCTTACTGCTGCCTTTTTCCATGTGCTCTTCCCTTATGCTTCATCTTCCCTGAAAATTGAATTCCTTAATAGCTAAAGATCATTTATATAATTCATATTACGATTTGAATGCTTGAACTATATATTGAAATTTACTTTCTTTAATAGAGACCTCACTTTTTCTATTTACCTGATTTAGGTAAAACAATCAAAAAATGTATGCATTACTTTGAAAACATACAACTTTAATGGCACACATAAAGCTCTCTCAAAGTTCAGGATTTTGTAGACTATCACTTGTAGCATGGACCACAAATATTCACCAGAGAAAATATTCCGAGGCATTCTTCTAATAACATATATATTCTTCTTTCAGTGGATAGTCAACCTCCAAGTTTCAGAACTCTGTTAGAAAATGGAGCAATTCTACCACTCAACTACTGCATGATTAGCTCATTATATGTTGGATGTAGGAGACCAACCATGGTACCACCTACATAGCAGGAAAACTACAACAGAGAAACCATGGTGATCATAAAATGCTTGAGCTTTTAGCAACTTCTTCAAAAACATTACAAGCAACCATGGACAGGAACACTGGCAGGAGATAGAAACAAAAGAAGAAAGGTTGTTAGGGATTCAACTTGGACTTCATCAAGCAACCAGACTGACTACACAGAGATGCCTTGAATCAACAGCCTAATGCATATGTTTGTCTCCTGCTATTCATCCAAAATTCACACCATGCCATTAATCTCCTTAATCCATTTAACGATTCTACCAATTCTTTGTGTTGAATCTTCAACATACATCAGCAGTCAGTAAACCTCAATTACATTAAGTGAAACATCAAAACAAATCCAACAGTGGTCACCAAAATCTCCCTGTGATTCAGTCTTCAGAGAATAATGTAAAGTTGTACATATTTTTATATTGTATACATATATATACATATTCATGTATGTATATGTACAAGGTATATATATACATATATGTATGTATATGTATATATACATATATTCTGTATATATTATTTTGTAATTCAAAATATTATTCTTTGTTTTTTTTTGTTTTAGCTAAGGCTACTAGCTGTTAGGACTAGTTTAACGGCTAGTATTTCTAGCCGTTAGACTAGCCTAATGGCTAGCTTGGGCTGCACTATAGGGGATTCTCACCCCTCTTGTATTATGCATTCTTTGTGCATTTGATCCCTCAATAAAATTAATATTTTTTAAGTATATTGTGTGCTGTCTTATGATTCAACCTTGTGCCCTTAGTGGCCATTGTGCTTCTGCCCTTAGTAGCTCATCTGTCCACTCTTGTACTTGTGACCTTGGGGCTGGTGGATCTATCTTCTTGGTGGTTGCTTCATTACATGGTATCATAGCCATTAGCTCTTGATCCTAGAAGTTGAAGATTCAAGGCATCTCAAGTGAAAGGATCGTGGTTCGTAAGTTCATGATCTCTCCATCAAGCGCTCATGGTTCAAGTATCCATGTTATCTCTTCCTCCACTCTACACTCTCCACTTTATTTTTTCTCTTTCTCTGTCTCTCTAGCTCTCTTCTCTCTTTCTTGTCTTTATCTATGGATGACAACGACAATGTCACAAGTGTGTATGTGAAGCTCAATGATACAAATTATGTTATGTGGTCATCAATTATAAAATATCACATATGGAAAAAGGGCTTATAGGGATTAGTCGATGGTTTCGATGTGGAACCCAAACTGGTTCTCACCAAAGTTGACAATGGGAAGAGTGTTGAACTTCAAGGAGAAGAAAATACCAAAGCTATAACTGAATACGAAAAGAAGTGGAAAGAATGGAAAATGGGACACTCTAAGATAATGTCTTGACTTATTAATAGTGTTGACATTGAAAAGTGTTCTAGTTTGGCAAAATTTGATTACGCCAATGATGTTTGGAATTTTCTCAAGAGCATGTACATGTAAGATTTTGCCTCTTGGAGTATCGTTGATGCAGAAGAAGAGAAAGACGATGAGAAAGAAGGGGACGGCTGCAACAAATGGTCTGATCCCTCACACAGAGATCATGCCCTATATTTCATATATATGTGTTACAGACTGGATCGGGTCTGGATATTACATAACCTTACATCAGTTCCATACCCGAATACAAATACAAGATGTTATACATATTCTGATATTCGGGTCCAAACCCGTAACCCGAAAACATAAACAGTTTCAATACCCTCCCTCAAGTTGTGCATGGTCGCGCACCATGGACAACTTGCTTTTCAAGAACCAAAACCGTATGCTGGTAAGGCCTTTAGTGAAAAAATCTGCTACTTGATCTATTGTTCGAACGTAGGCTGGTTCAACTTCTTTTTCTTCTACCTTTTGCCAAATGAAATGTTGATCAATCTCTATATGTTTTTGTACGGCTATGATGAATGGGATTGAAAGTGATCTGGATAGCACTCTGATTATCACATAGGAGAGTAGTGGGTAGAGTAGGTTCTCCTATTTCCATCAAAAGATGTCTCAGTCATGTAACATCTATTGTTGTTGCTGCCATAGACCGATACTCTGCCTCAGTACTAGATCGTGCAACTGCACGTTGCTTCTTACTACTCCATGCTATTAAGTTCCCATCGATAAAAATACAATACCCAGAAACTGACCTTCTGTCATCCGAATCTCCAGCCCAATCAGCATCTGCATATACAACTAGTTGATGTTGCTCCCCTTTGGTCTTAGCTTGATGATAGATTAAGCCATCCCCAAGAGTACCCTTTAAGTATCGAATGATTCTCTTGACAACGTTCATATGCTCTGTGTGTGGGTCATGCATGAACTGTGAGACTTGATTCACTATATACACAATGTCTAGTCTTGTGAAAGTTAGATATTGAAGCATACCCACAAGGCTGCGATATTGTCGGGGTTCTCCATATACTTCCCCGTCCTGAGCACTGAGCTTATGATTCAACACACTGGGAGTGGATAGGGGCTTGCAATCCTTCATACCTGCCTTATCTAATAAATCTAGGGTATATTTGTGTTGAGTTAGTGAAAGGAAATTATCCCGCCGATCTACCTCAACCCCCAAGAAATAACGCAGAACCCCCAAATCTTTCATTTTGAATTTTCGACTTAGTAGAACTTTTGTAACTTCTATATGTTCATCAGAGTTCCCAGTAATGATAATATCATCCACATAGATGAGAAGCAATGTACTGACCTGACAATCCCGAAAAATAAATAGAGAGTGATCGAGGTGAGACTGAATGAACCCATGTCGTTGAACTTCAACAGAGAAGCTATCAAACCAAGAACGGGAGGCCTGCTTTAGCCCATAGATAGCTCTTCGTAATTTACAGACATGAGTGTTGGGACTGTGTTCTGCATAACCGGGTGGTTGCTCCATATACACTTCTTCTTTTAGACTACCATGCAAAAATGCATTTTTGACATCAAGTTGACTGAGAGTCCATCCATATTGAACCGACAGAGATAAAATTAGTCGAATGGTTCCCATTTAATAACAGGACTAAAGGTCTCATCATAGTTTTGTCCATATTCTTGAGTGAATCCTTTGGCTACAAGTCTCGCTTTGTAGCGTTCAATGGATCCATCAGGTTTATACTTGATCTTATAGACCCATTTAAAACCGACAACATTTTTGTCTGAGGGCCTAGGAACAATTTGCCAAGTTCCACATTTGAAGCAGTGGGGCGCCGACTGCTGCGTTTCTTGGGTACTGAGTGGAAGCGCTCGGCTCCCACGACGTGTACGGTGCAGAAAACAAACAAATAGCAACCATCGTAACACAGTTGTAAAGTTTTTATTCCAATGAACTTTCAAATAAACAATAAACTGAATAGTAATGGGTAGAAAGTAAGTAACGACAATGCTAGAATCTGAAAATCAAATGAAGAAAATACTGACAGAAGAAAAGACAAAAGGGGAAAGCTGCAAAAAAAAAAATGAAAGGCTGCTGCGTTTTTTCAATATTCTCTGTCTTCTTACGAAACCCTAGGCAGCTTATTTAAAGGACTTCAGTTTGGATCTTGGTCTCGGGTCTGGACCCAGACCCGAAACAACGTCCGCGTGTTGTTGGGTCTGTGATGCCTGGGCCTACTCTACATCATTCTCCCCGGGTTGGGAAGAAGTCGGCTCCGACGACTTATTGTCACCACACTGTTCACAATTCCATCTAAAAGTTTGGCCAAGTTTTGGGCATGAACATTTAAAAGTACATTCCGCCTAAGATAATGTAGCACTCAGTGATATTCATTGCAACTTGTAAGTGATCGAAACTCCTTCCCATAATCGCCACAAGGTACGTAAAGAGATCTAGTAGCTGCAGTGCCATTGAAGGTGCTTGAATCACTGTGGCTCCCCATAGTTGCATATTGTCCTCCAGAAAAAAAAGTTCATCAGCTAATTCACCCCATATCTTCTGAAAAAACTTAGCCAGCTCATTTGCAAATGGAATGATTCTATCACCAAGATGTTCAACGATCAAAGATACCAAGTATGAAACTACCACCTTCGATTCAAACATTTGCACCGCTCCAAACAACTTGAAACGCAGACTCCAACGCATTGGGAAACAATCAAAAGGAACTAGTTCGTAACAGTTATCATCATCAATAAGAGAATACAAAGACCAAATTGTTGCAAGTTTAACTGCTAGATCGTCATCCTGGAGCAAGATAATCAAAGCATACCACACTGGTTTCCTTAAGACGCCCTTGATCTCTGAAACCCATTTTCCAAAAATCCATGCAACTTTTCGATGTATAATTCACTGATTAGGATGGTTATTTGAGAGTTCAAGAGACAAAACCCTTTCATACCAAGTCTTGAAGCTGTGACATTTTGACAGTTCGTGATATGTATGTCCAGCAGAACCATAGGCAGCTTCCTTGAGAAACAAGGCAATCAGTATTTCAGGTTCTATTGCTGAGAATCCAATCATTGCTACATGAAGAGTGGAAACCACAAAAGGGGCTAGAAGATTACTATGATTTTCAGGTAACATAATGAACAGAGCTTCAACACAAGGCCTGAGCTTTTCAGTTTTCTGCAACAAATCCTGCTCTTGATGGAAGCTTTCAGGATCTCGATTCCACTCCTCTAAGTCATTTGTTTCGGGTCCAATAATGGCCTTGCTTGATAGCTTTATTGGCTTCTTGAGGAAAGCCTCAAAGGTAAGAGACTGCATGACTGATGATTTCAAGATCACCATTTTTTCGCTTGATATATTATCATGGAAGACCTGCCGCTTCTTTCACCATCTCAAGTAGAGGAGGACTGAGAGTGATGTTGCAGCCAATTCAACAACAGTTGCAAAACGTTGTTTTTGTTCACTGATTGGTTGAAACAGTTGTTGATGGTCCCGCTCCCGAGGACCCAAAGGATGGTTCCCTATCCCAGGCCCTGTTTTCACAAACTCGGGTCTGGACCCTCTTGGGTCCGAGCCCGTCCCCAAGAGTTCCCCTGCTCCCTCATGATCACTTTCAGTGGAGCATGTGCAGATGAAAGGTTGTTGATAATTTGAAACAACAACAGCCTTGCGCATCTTAACAATGTTTGTAGTTTTGTCACTGCCACCAAAACAATCTGAAACAAAGAGGGCAAGCACAAATGCCCTTATGAAGTTATCAACCTCACGTATTCTGTCTGTTGACTGCTTTGACTGCTTTAGCCGAGAAAGCAGTACTTGTGTTGACAATGCAATTGCATGCAACTCCTCATCCCTATGTGATGCAGTGGATCCTTGATTCGGCTGGAGCGGAGGACTCAGATCAGAATAGGGAGGGAGAACCGAAGGTGTAGTGGTGAATCGGGCAGGCTGAGGGTGAATCGGCTGACCCGTTTCTACAACGATAGGGTTTCCACGAGTTGTTGTCTTCTTGCTTCCATACGCAGGATCCTCGAAAATTTTTGCCTTCCCGGGTCATGCCGTCGCGCCTCGATCGGCAGCCAGGCCCAGCGCGATGCTAGGACCCACCATATGGGACCGTCCCAGCAGCTCGCGGCCACGGGCCTGGACCTTCGGCAGGACCCAGCATGAAGCTGGGGTCCTGCAGAGCAGGTCCAGCCGGTGGTGCAGCAGTAAGGGCTTGCTGCAGAGAAAGGGAAACACCCAAGGGAGGCGGTGTACCTACGTGGTTCCTCTGGTTCGCCTGGAGCGGAGGAGGTAACTCGGAATAGGGAGGGAGAGCCGACGTTGGAACTTCGTCTTGGACAGGCTGAACGTGAATCGGCTGGCGACCCTGATCTGCCCCCTGCTTTTGGGTTGACGTTGCACGCCCCTCTCCCTGTGTTTCGAGGGCGACTAGTCGGGCCTCCATCCCATCCAGTTGTTTTGAGATGCCCACGATTTCTCTGTTCATCCTCGACATATTTTTCTCCATTCTGGTCATCCTTCCCAACATACGTAGCATTGGACTCTTGCTGTCGGCATCCTCCTGCTCGTTTCCATTCGTCGGATCGCTCCTCGCCTCCTGAACCATATCGTTGACGACGAAGGAGAACCTGGGCTCTGATACCATTTGATGCAGTGGGGCGCCGACTGCTGCGTTTCTTGGGTGCTGAGTGGAAGTGCTCGGCTCCCACGACGTGTACGGTGCAGAAAACAAACAAATAGCAACCACCGTAACATAGTTGTAAAGTTTTTATTCCAATGAACTTTCAAATAAACAATAAACTGAATAGTAATGGGTAGAAAGTAAGTAACGACAATGCTAGAATCTGAAAATCAAATGAAGAAAATACTGACAGAAGAAAAGACAAAAGGGGAAAGCTGCAATAAAAAAAACGAAAAGCTGTTGTGTTTTTTCAATATTCTTTGTCTTCTTATGAAACCCTAGGCAGCTTATTTAAAGGACTTCAGTTTGGATCCGGGTCTCGGGTCTGGAATCGAACCCGAAACAACGTCCGCGTGATGTTGGGTCTGTGATGCCTGGGCCTGCTCTGCATCAACATTCATGCAAAGCTTCCATCTCCTCATTCATAGCTTCAACCCACTTAGTCGACATGTATGCCTGCGAGAAGCTGATGGGTTCATCCTGCTTTTCAATCTGTGAAACGAATAACTGTAGATCCGTGGAGAAGTTGTTATAATTGACCCATCGCTCAATAGGATGTTGAATTCTTTCCGTCCTCCTGGGCTGCACATCGATGTGTTGATCATTATTCTTGTGGCGTCGTTCATAGACGACTCTTTGGAATTTTGCGGCATCTGAAGTAGGCATGATAGGAACCTGTATATTTCTCAGCCCTTCTGGCTGAGGCTCTACATTGGTCTCACTTCGTTCAACTGGTGGGGTATAGCATGGGGTGACATCATGTGTCCCTGTTGTGTCCAGTTGGTTAAGTAACTCAGTGGCAAACCATGACTGATACCACTCGACATCTTTGTTGTGTCCATCTATATTCCCTGAGTTCTCAAGAGTGTTTTCATCAAACACAATATTTCGTGAGACTCTAATGCGATGAGTGGTGGGGTCATAGCATTGATACCCTTTGTATTGATCAGCATATACAACAAACTTGCACCTGCATGCCTTGTCCTGGAACTTATCACGTTGAGAGCTATCAATATGAACATAACATATGCAACCAAACACTCGTAATTCATTATAATCATGCTAAACCTCGAAGAGTACGGAATAGGGAGATTGATTCTCTAGTAATCTCATAGGCAGACCATTTATGATATACACAGCAGAATGGAAGGCTTCCGTCCATAAACTCATGAGAATCTGAGGGTCATGCAACATGCTTAAAGCACTTTCCACAATGTGTCAATGTTTTCTTTTCGCCACACCATTTTGTTGTAGTGTATGTGGGCAAGATATACGACGACTTATTCCATTATCTTGGAAAAATTTAGTAAATTTCTTTGATAAATACTCACCCCCTCCATCACATTGGAAATATTGAATTTTGGACGAGAATTGATTACAGACTAGGGCGTGAAATGAGCGAAAGAGCTTGAACACCTCAGATTTATGTTTCATAAAATAAATCCAAGTGTATCTAGAATAACTATCAATGAAGACAACATAATAACGACTACCAGACAAAGAAGGTTGTGGGGCAGGTCCCCAAACATCAGAATAGACAATTTCAAATGGCACAAAAGCTCTTTGATTTATTGAACTAAAGGGAAGGACATGACTCTTGCACAATTGACAGCTGAAACAAAGAGAAGTCTCAGACTTAACACTTAAACTAGACTGTGGAACAAGTCCACTTGACATAAGTTTCTCAATGAATGATTTATTACAATGACCCAAACGGCGATGCCAAATCTCTGGCTTATTACACTGAGACAAACTAAAACAATCTTTGAAGGACACTGGGTATTCTGACTGACCGGCTGACGAACTTGATAAAGCACCACGAACAGGAGAAAAAGATTTCTTGAGGACATACATATTTTCCTATCGTTCTCCTTCAACGAGTGTCTTCTTCGTGAGAAGATCCTTGACACGTACAGAAGAAGGAGTAAATTCGATGGAAGAATTAGTATCATCAACAAGTTTGGAAACAGAAACAATATTTTTGACAATACTGAGAGAATGATAGACATTAGATAAATTTAATGAAGAATTAAGAAGTGGAAGATCAACATTTCCAGTGTGAGATATAGAATGAAGAGTACTATCTCCAATTTTAATATGAAATTTCCCATGGTAAGGAATGGGTTTCAAAATCTTACCAACATCACCTGTCAGCCCCGGAATCAATGCACCAAGTCGAACATAAATGACCTTGGGTGCGTTGACTGCACCCAGGGTCAGGTTGACCGCATTGGGTGCAGGTGCGGGTGTGGGTGCGGCACCTAGTTGGAGAATCCCTGTGACATATAGGGAAAAAATTTCTTGGCAAAAAAAAAATTAAGTCTGAGAAATTGGACCAAAATGACCCTAGGTGCGTTGACCGCACCCTGTGTCGCACCCCCGTCGCGTCGGGTTGTGTCGACGCGGGTGCGTCACCCTGCTAGCCGAATCCCTGTGACATAGTGTATATGTTATACATATGTATATACATATATATTTTTTGTATATATTTTTTTTCTAATTCAAAATATTATTCTTTGTTTTTTTTTTTGGTTTTTAGCTAGGGCTACTAGCCATTAGGATCAGTCTAACGGCTAGTATTTCTAGCCGTTAGACTAGCCTAACGGCTAGCTTGGGCTGTTCTTTGTGGATATATAGGGGATTCTCACCCCTCTTGTACCATTCATTCTTTGTGCATTTAATCCCTTAATAAAATTAATATTTTTAAGTATTCATTTATCATATATAAGCCTTTTTTAGTCAAACATGCATCACTTCCCTGCGCTCTTAAGATATTTTCATTAGCTAGCCACATGCTCCTTATTAGGTTAAAAAAAAGCTTTGATAAGCTTTTTTCTTACTGTCCATAGTTCCTTGACGGTCCAATATCCCTTCTTTTAATCCTTTTTGTTCTTGCTTTGCAGCCACCTCTGACTAATGGTTCCAAAAATGCACAAATAAGAGTTCAATCCATAGAAGATTTATGGGGCATATCAAGTCACTCTCTCCACGTATGGACCAAGAAACATGCTAGCTGAAAATCAAGCATCATGGAGGCATTATTTGTACTATGACACACCTTCATTAGAGAACCTCATCTTGCAACCTTTAAGAAGCACTCTTAATACTAGTGAAAAACCAAAAGTGGAGCCTAAGAGGAAAATTAAAGACCGTATTTATAGTACCGTGATCTTCTGGTCAGTATAAATTCAAATTGTGTAGCTGGTGAAAACCAAGAGTGGAGCCTAAGAGAAAAAGTAAACAATTTATTTATAGTACTGCTATCTTCTTCTCAGCATAAATTCCACTTTTGTAAAGAGGCTGAAGAAAATGATAAATGAGCGTGTCATTGCACATGTTTATGCAAACTCCCACACCATGCAGACTGTAAGATTCCAAATACTAGAATGGCATGCATGAACTTAGTGTAGGCTTGTTTACAATGCCAAGATACATAAAGCAACACGGCACAATTTAGCACTAATAAACAAAACAAGAATCCAGTATGGTGCATAAAGGGTGTAAAGAATCGCAATTTGGAAAATCCATGTAGACATAGAAAGCAAACAAGTAGTTTAACAAATTTACAAGGATCAAATCTTACCGCAAATGCGACGATTGCAGATGCAAGAGCAAGAAACCCATATTTGGCCATGCCTTCAGATAGCCCAACAAACAAACTAGCAATTCCAAACATAATTCTCCATAGAAGAATGCATAATCCGACGCCAAGCGCCCCCACTAACACCAAGTAATTCCTCTTCCAGAATGACTCAATGTGGAGCCCCACTGCTTCTCTATAACCCAAAGACATCGATCTAGCGGCCTCCAGAGGCCTAGCCAGCCACTTTGACAACTCCCCACTAAAAACCTTACCAGATTCTGAATTCCTCATAACTGAGAAAAACCTCTTTCGCATTTCTGAAGGCAATGGTTTCAATCTCATTAAAGGAACAACCTTTTCGGCGAAGGTAAGGCCCTCTTGGTACTGATTTGAAGAGAATTTGGTGGTTAAAATCCTAGAATCAGAATGACCCATTAGAGAAAACCCCTTTTTGATAGGTGGGTGGGAGTAAAATCTGAAGAACCCCCCAAGGGGAAGCTTCTCTGAAATGGGTGAGTAAATTTGAGGTTTCTTTGATGGGTTTGAAGCAATCTGTGAGCCCAATGAATACAAATAAGAAAACCCATGTGGGGGATTGCTACCATAATGGTCTCTTTGGGGAATCCTGTGAAATGGAGAATACAAATCGGATTTTGATGAGAATTGGTGGGGAAATTTTCCATTTGCCGAAGTGGGTTTCGTGGTTTGGCCGTGGAAATATAGTCTTGAGAGGCCCTGGACGATAGTTCTGGAGGGTTTTGATGAATTGGGAAGTGCCATTTTGGGCCTGAATTCAACTAGAAAGTTGGAAGCAGTACCTCTTTCGCTTGTATTCTTTGCGTTAGAGATGGGAATATCGGTCTCCAGAGACGAAGAAGATGCATTCTTTTGGAATAGAGAACGTGACGAGATCTCTGGTTGGGTTTTTTGGTTCTCGCTGTGGTGGGAGGTGAAATTGAAGCGGCCGAGTCGATTGTCATTGGTGGGCCGCTGAAGAAATCGCCATAAATACCTTCTGGAAAATCTCGGCAAGAAAAACGTCGCGATAAATTAAGATTTGTTGCTTCGAGGGGAAATCTCTGTTAAATATCGATATTATAAAGAACACCAAATCATAAAAGACGTAAACTAATTGTTAAGTAAAAATATAAAAAATATGAAAAAATGCATTCTGTAGCGTTAATATCTGAACAAAAAGTGAATTAAAATAGGCGATATGTTGATAATACCACTTTTTTGAAATATTGAGATAAAGAGTCAGAGTATTTCAATATTTTACTAACGGGGATTGGGGATGGCACAAGGAAAAGCATAAGTCCATCCCGTGCAGGTTTTGATTTTAACCTTCATCCCTGTTTCATGTCTTCCATCCCCGGTCCAAACCAGGCCAGGTGGGGTAGGGCCCCGTTTCCCCCGGTCCACTTCCATCCCTAGATAAAGTGGTTAAATATCCCCGATAATTGTGACAAACCACCCCTAGGTCAACCTCTGCTTGGTCAACAACTTGTTCCAAAACAAGCCCTTTTGATCCATCCTAGGTGTGTCAATAGACCGATATTTGATCGATATTTGACTCCATTTAGTCAGATCTGGTAAGCCAAAATCATATATTATTATGACGATTTAGAATATGGTCTTGAATTTTATTACCAAATTGAACAATTATCCAAATTTGTTGGATAGATGTATCTTATTGCATGTAAAAATTCGGATTAAAGTATGAGCTTTTCTTCATTTGAATTCAAATCGGACTCCAACTCCGATTGACCAATATAATTGATCGAAAACCAAACTGTTTGCATCCCTAATGGACATCGGGTCGAGTACCTGATAGGCAACCAGGTATTGGACCGATACGAGTTTGGCCCAAGTTGCACATTGCAAACCCGGCCCAATAGTAGCTGGGCTAAGCCTAGCCCAACTACTAATCGAGCAGCTAACTGGGAAAAAAATGGGGCGAGCCCAACAAGAACTAGGTAGCCTGAGCTCGGTTTGAACACAATGGCAATCAAGCTAGGCATATATCGAACCTAGGTTTGAGTCAAGCCTGTCGAGCCTTTACTAGGGCCTATTCCGGCTGGCCCGATGGCCAAACTTAGTCCATCCGGCCTGTTTTAGACAAGTAGTCACTAGACTTAAGGGCTGGCAGACGCAGATAGCTGAGCTTGAGATACTAGGCTCATGCAAAATGAACCCTAGCTTGAGCATGTGATGAACCATGCCGAGATTGAGTAACTCATTTAATAAAAAGTTTTTTTTTCTTCAAATGTGAGATTAGGGAGATCCGAACCCTAACTCTATCACTTGCAAGCTTAAAATGATAAACATTGGTTTTGCATTATTGAATATAATACTTAATATTTTTTTTTTTATATTTGCATGGAGAAACCGTCCCTTGTAAGAGACCAAGCCGTGCTGGCTCTGCCTGCCGCACTTATAATCACTGTTCTGGCTGCGTAAAACTATATGGGCTTACCCCTTGCCCTCAAGGAGTCTTCACGCTTCGGCTTGTGCAAGGGATAACGCCCATGAGATTTGAACTTAGACTGCCTGCCTAGCGGCCTAGGCCCCATATCTGGTATGGCCAACGGTTAAAAAACGAAGGGGTTGAACGGGGTAACATTTGGTAATGGCGCCATTAACCGCAGATGTCTATGGATCTCTAGGGGTGCACAACCAGTCAGGCTCGAGCCAAGCTTAGGCTCAAAAAGATCAGCTCACTCAAAAAAATGTTTTCAAGCTTATCTCGGGCACCTAATGTACAAACTCGGCTTGGCTCACGTTCAAGCATGGCTCGTCTCGGCTCAAGCCGAGTTGACTTGGTTTTAAAAAGCAAAGTTTTTCAAATAGGTGTGTAAGAGGCAAGATTTGAATCCCTCCACACACGACACGAATGCATAATGCTCTAATCACTTGGGTGAAACCACCCCTTGCACTTTTTAAGAAACAAAATATATATATGCTAAAATTTGTCATTAAATGATTAGATTAACCCAGCTTAATCGAGTTTCAAAGCTTCATCAAGCTCAGCTAGTTTATGTTTAACAAACCTAAGCTTTTGCTCAAGCTCAGCTCATTTACTTACCTGGCCAAGTCCAAGCCGAGCTCGATCTAGTTCCGATCATTGTGCACCTTTATGGATCTCCATGTCATGGGTCTAGAAGCATAAGCTGTTTTGATCCAATCCGACCTTATGGATGGATTCAGAATGTTTGAAATGGTAGTAACCTTATTTTTAATCATTCTATTGGTTAAAGAAACAAAATTTTATAAATGGAGAAAGTATCACACATTGTATGCCATTATTTTTAAAGCCTTATAAAAGCTACCTGCATGTCGTAATTGGACGATCTAAGAGTCAATTCTCACTAATGAAACATGTGAAACATGTAGATAACATTGGTATGGTTAGTTTTATGAAAAATGATAAAAAAATGAAAGAAAAAAAAACATTTTTACCTCATGTCACCATTACCAAATATTATCCTTGTTGAATAAGATAGCTGGATAGTTAGGTCACGCTAGGTCTTGAAGCTTGCTTATTAAAATAAGGAAAAAAATTATTTTTTTCCCAAATGTTTTTCGGTCTAATTCATACACACACCAATCGCTTGAGAGTTTGCCAATGCCCACCAAAGTTTTCTTATTGTTTAATTAAATAACCCTAATCATAAACTAACATTAGATTGTTCTTGAGTTAACACCGTAGTGACAAATATAGTAAGATTTATGAAAAAACATAAATACTGTGATTTAAACGGCTATTTATCATGAAAAAAACATGTATTTTTATTTTTAAATAATTTGTATTATTTCCTTATAAATTTTTTTTTTATTGTCGAGATTTTGCCAAAAACTGCAAAATTTTTAATTTCTCGTGAGTTTTTGAAAAACAAGATTTTGCCGTTTTTAACATTTGTGACTATGGTTAACACTAACTCATGTTTTTAAGTTGTCATTTTACACCAGTTAAATAAAATTATTAGTTTGCCGCTATTCTAAAGCATAAAGAGTAAGTTTAACCATAGATGCATAGGACTAAAAACAAAATATAATTAATGTAAAACTTTTATTGACTACAATAAAAGTTTGAACTCTTGGCTTCCTCAATAAGAAACAAAACACTAACCATTACACCACAATTTATTGTTAGCAAATTTTAGAAAAAAACTATGTAATTAAGTTTGAATTGTAGAAAAGCGACCCAACCCACTAATTGTATAACCGGGTTTATTATGCTTTTAATAAGCATTTAATTTGTAATTTTGCAATACATAATAAAAAACAATTTTCAACTACTTGTAAATGCTGGTGAAAAGAATTAAAGATTATATATATATATATATATATATATATATATATATATATATATATATATATATATATATATATATATATATATATATATTGTACGGTTCAACAACTTCAAATGTGCATGTATAGCTGATCGCTTTAAATAAAAACAAGGATTTAGTTACTAAAGGCTTTTCCCAATGGTATCATCTGCGTAACCCCAGCTTGCCTAAAAAAAGATGACTCTCTTTTTTGACACTTGGTGCATGGCTATGTGTCCAAGTATTGCCTGACGCTTTCTTTGTTCAATGATACAATCAAACATATAGAGAGAGTAATGGGTTCATGCTAAATCAATTTGGTGCTAAACCGTATGCTAAATAGTTTTTTTTGGGCCTTTTCATTTTATTTTAAAATTCCGGCCCTACAGACGTGATCTATGTACTTGATTTTAGAGGGATCAGCTCTTGAGGCATTTGATTCCAACACATTGGTGGGTTTTTTATAAAGTTCAAAAAATCAACGGTCCAAAATCTTTGTAAAATTTTTAGCCTCTAAACATCATTTTTTTCATCTAAAACACATGATTTCGACCATGCCTAATACATTTATGGGGCCGGAACTCATAAAAGCACAGAAAAAGCCTGAAAATCCATTTAGCACGGACCCATATATATATATATATATATATATTTATTTTTTGAAAAGCAAGCTAGGGTTAGGCAAGTTATTATTCAAAGTACCACCGGATTTGAACGGCAAGGTGCCACCGAGATGTGCACTGACAGCTCTTACCAACCATGCGGAGCTACTTAGGGCAGGAGGCAGTCCCATAGAATATTTTGCATTTTATATGGTATTAAATGGGATTATAATTGCTGCAGTACGTCGCATGTAATTTTTGGTGAAGCCCATCATCTATAAAATAATATATTATTAATTGGATGACAACATCTCTCACCAAAATGGAGAGAGAGGTTACGAATGAAAAATGAAAAACAAAAAAGAAAGCTAGGACTCTTTTATGGGAAAAGGCATATGGATATAGCATGTCTATTTTAATAAATTTATAACAGAATTTATTAAAGGTAACTAAAACTAGGTGTCATTTGATTAACCCAAGTAAAAATTTTGGTGTGCACATGAATTAGACCCAAAACATTTGAAGGGTATTTGAAAATTTTCCTAAAAACAAGGGCAAGAAATTAATATGTGAATCCTTATGTCCCCTCTCTCTAAACATTGGGTTATAGATATAGGGGCTAACAGTCAGATTACATCTAGTATTGACATGCTAACTCAAGTATCGTCAAAATTCTTGTGTGTTTCCTATCAAGTTACCCAATGGCAACTAAGTGTCAGATTCACATATCGGTTCAATTGATGTTAGTCCTCAACTATGTCTTAAAAACGTATTGTGCCCTCCTTCATTCAAAATCGACTTCTTATCAATAAGTCAATTAACCAAAGATTTAAATTGTGTTGTCATTTTTATGCCGACTATTGTGTTATCTAAGGCTGGATTTCAAAGTTGATGATTGGAATGGGTGAGGAGCATGATGGACTATATTACCTTCAACTAGTCGATCTCAAACAATCGGCCTTCATGACTCATCAACCTTATTTGAATATGTGGCATTGACAGTGGATGATGCCTCATCTTTTATGGAATAATAAGGGAACTCATTTTTTCGAAAGACCACATCTTCACTTATGAACAAAGTGTGTGTCTCAAGATCATAAACCTTGTAACCCTTTTGATCATAAGGGTATCCCAAGAAAATACACTTTTTAGCTCTAGATCCAATCTTGGATTTTGAAGTGTCAAGATTGTTTTTGTGGCATAAACAACTAAAAACTCTAAGATGGTCAATTGAGGGTCTTTTCTTGTACAATATTTCAAACCATGACTGCCCTTTTAGATAAAGAGTGGGAGTTTTGTTAATGGGATCAACAACTATCTTGCCCTTACCTGTCCATAATCAACTCAAAGAATTTGGCCAAATAATTTGTTTGAATCTTGAACAAGAATCAGACTCGACACCCAATGAAGGATTTGTTGAATCCCAAATAGAGTCAAACCCATCATTTAATGAAGAAGATAATTGATTTTCAACCCCAGGCTCAAAGACAAAGTTAAGAAACCAACCTTGTTGAAAGAATTTTATTGCTCCATCATTTGCAACTCAGATCACTCCAAGTCAGTCGCAAAAGAAGGTTCGTCCAAAGGTACTCGGTTTCCTTTAACAAACATTGTATCATTTGATAGATTCTTACCCTCTCACCTAACCTTCCTAGTTGCAAATTCTTCACACACAAAACCTATGTTGCCCAGTGAGGAGACAAAAAAGCCTTGTTGGTGTGAAAATTTGGGCATTGGAAGAAAATAATACTCGAACTCTTACTGTACATATCAAATAGGATGCAAATGGATCTTTAAAATAAAATATAAGACATACATATCAATTGAAAGGCACAAGGCCCAACTTGTTTCCAAAGGATTCTCCCAACAAGAAGACCTAGACTATCAAGAGACATTTGCTCCTGTTATTAAATAGATTATTGTTTGGTGTTCATTGGCCTTAGCAGCAGCTCACAATTGGTTTCTACATCAAATGGACACCTATAATGCCTTTCTCCATAAAGACCTTTCTGAAGAAGTGTATATGTCAATGCCCCTCATGATTTTCTAGTAAGGGAGAGAATTTAGTATGCAAGCTAAACAAGTCCCTATGTGACTTAAACAAGATCTAAGAAATTGGTTTGCTAAATTCTTGTAAACATTGATAAATTATGAGTTTTCACAATCCAAAGCAGATTATTCCTTATGTACTCTTTCTCAAGGTATATTAGTTATAGTCATTCTAGTGTATGTAGATGACTTGATAATTGCAGGAAATGAAGCATGAGCAATTTTTGAATTAAAAAATTATTTGAATCATCAATTTCACATGAAGGACCTTGGACCACTAAAACATTTCTTAGGGATAAAAGTGACTTGATCCAAGTCAGATATGTCTTTCTCGAAGAAAATATATATTAAAATTTTTAGATGAGATAGGTCTCTTAGGAGCCCATCCTTTGGATATTTTCATTTGATATCCGATTAGACTTTGGCTTGACTTGAGTATTTGATACATATTTTCATTGAATATAAGCTCTTTAAATTGTATACATATCAGGTTTTGGGATTTCATTTCCTTGATCTGACAAAATGTGAACCTAGCAACTAGTTACGTGGGTAGGTTTGAATACACTCTAATGAGTTAGATGCCTGACCCCATTCTTTAAAACACCCATCTAGGTTGCTTGAATGGCAGAAGGCATGAGGAGAAGGTCCTGGCGCCTTCGTCATATGTTCGACTCCCACCAAGTGTGAGGGTGCTTTTAATTGGTGGGATCCATAAGTGCTTGGATACGGGCAACCCCTCTCGGGGTTTACCTCATAAGAGAGCATGCCCATTAAGTGTCCCAATTCTTAAGAAGGGCTCCTCGTAGAAAAAAAAAAGTCCAATGTTAGATTAAGCTAACTTATTCAACCCATTTGCGTCCTTTGCTTGGCTATGAGTAGGGGTGTAATTGGGTCAGGTAGACTCAACCCGAAACAATATTTGTGGACCCGTGAGTTTCGGTCTGGTCCAAAATATATACTCATAGTGAAAACGGGTTGGGTCTTGGGTATTATAAATGAAGACTCAATCCTAAACAGGTCTGACCCGATTATATACCCATACCCAAATGGTTCTTCATATTCTAAAACTGAACCGAAGCAAACTGAATTGATTATACACCTGAACCCAAACCAACTCATACCCGACCTATACCTGAACCTGCTTTATACCTGTTCTATTTGAAAGTTTCCAATTGGTAAATATTATATATTAAATTAAACATTTAAAGATGTTGATAAACTTAGAATTAATATGCATTGCATTTTAGTAATCTAAACTTTAATTCATTTTTGCATATTCTTCATGTTGCCCTTTTGTGATAAATTTTTTTTGATTGAAGTGAATTACATAATAATACTTGAGAACTCATTTTTTTTACTCAGAGAAACTGCCCCAGAATCAGAGACCTAGTTGTGATGGCTCTGCATGCCATACTTACGGTCATTGTCCAGGTAGTGTAAAAATCCAAGAGCTTACCCCTCGCCTCGAGGGAGTTGTACTTGAGAACTTATTGAATTTGATACATTTTGAATATGATATATCATGGTTTTTTGTTTCAACTTTAAATATTTGGTAGGAGTGGATATATTCTTTTTATATTCAAACTTTGACATTATTTAGAATTATCAAGCTTTTATTTTGTTACCATAAAATATTTATAATAAACAATTGACTTCATTAATTTATATATTTTTTATTGGTGGATAATTAGGTCTAGAATATTGAACATATCAAAACTTGAGCTAAAACCTGAACCTGTTAACCTATATGGTTTTGCAACCATACACAAACCTAAACCCAAACCCAACCAGAATCAAAACGAGTCTACTAAAGATGAGACCTAGTTACACCCGAACCCGTTAACCCATATGAGCTCACAGTTTCTAGTTGTACTCAAACTTGAACCCAAAACCTAATTAGATTGGGTAGGGTTTGGGTCTTACTTTTAGACCTAATTTAGAATTGAATTTGATAAGACCCGAACCGAATCTGGCTCGATTACACCCCTAGCTATGTGTTATAAAGCCAAATGTGTTAGTGCCACATAGCAAACAAATGACATCATGGATTGGTTTGTCATATATCCAAACAATTGCTTAAAGAGGATTCGAAATTCCTTGGTTAAACTTAAAGATCAAGATGTAAATTAACTAGACAACACATCCCTAACCCACCAACAACTCTTGAACTGGTTGATCCAAAAGGTCTATGGAGGAGCTATAGAGCCTGTTTGTATGCCACAAAAAAAGTGAGGTTTTCTACAAAAATGCATGGGTGCCCGTGTCATTTATGCGAGTCACACAATGCAACACAAACATGAGAATTGTTTTCCTTGCGAAGAGCAGCCCGCATTTTACACACTGGACCCCTTTCCACAAAATTAGTTTTTGTGGTGGGGTGGCTTGATTCATTTTCCATGGAAGAAGCCATGACACCTTCCATGACAAACAAATATGCCCATACCCGATTCATTTTCCATGGAAGAATCCACAACACTTTCTGTGACAACCAAACACGGTCATAGTGTCTTTGCCTACCTCGCTCTCTGAAAATAATATTGGAGAGACCAACCATTACCAAGGCTAACCTAATCCGACCTGACACAATAAGATTCAGAGTTAGGTGGGATCAGAAAAAATTGAATATGGATCTGACTAGCATGTTTGGAATCTAGGAACTGGGATAGGAGTTAATGCATTTGGCAAAAAGTTGGTCAAACTACCACCTGGTGGCTGTTTGAAAACTGGTAGCTGGGATGGGAGTTAATGCATTTGGGATAGGAAGTGGCATTGTATTTACACTAAAGCATGGAATTAACGGCTACCACCTCTAGGAGGTGGTAGCTGCCAAATCTAGGATTTGGGAGTTGCCACTTCCTAAAATGTCACTTCTCATCCTAGCTAGTAGTTTCCAAATAGGGAAAAATCTGGTATTTACATATAATCATAGTCAGGTTCTGGCTCAAATGCAAAACTCAATATCGAATCTGACTAATCGGATTCAAATTTGGTCTGGATGTTGGATTACATCCAACCCGTTGACACCCCTGCTCAAAGGTCTATTTGAATAATTCTATCGTAAAATCAAGCTTCTATATAAGTGGTGTCATCTAGTGTTTCTCTCTTCATCTCTAAGAATGCAAGTCATGATGGGGCATAGTACATTCGTTCCTCACGCCTTCTTACTCTAATTCTTGGGGGGTTTTTTCCTTATATGTTCATTTTCCTTGAGATCTTTGATTTCATGAGCTCAAATTCTCCATTCAGGCTATGATTTATTATTCTCTTTGGTTATTCTTTTCCTTTGGAGTCGTTGATTGATTTTGGATATGTTTGCTAGAATCGAGTTGAATTCATCTAGGATTTGTAATTCCTTTTTTCTTTTTATTGATTTTGATTATAGATGGGTGAGTTTTTTGTGAGCACAGATGTTTGGGATTCATGAGCTTTACTAAAATTCCTTTTGCTAGTAGTGTTTGTGGATGGATGATTTGTTCTCATAGTGGAATTGATTTCTATATTCATCTATGGGTGACTTCACAAGTTTTATGACAATTTTGTTTGGTATGAGGGTTTTTAGATGGATGATTAGATCCTTTAGCGGCATTGTTTCCTCTATCCATCTATACCTTTTTTTTCTTTTTCTTTTTCTTATTTCCCCATATTATGTAGAAGTAGAGAATTGTCGAGATGTAAGTCTCGCCTTTTACAACATGCAGATTCATCCTCCTCAGGACTTGAATCAACTCACTGACGTATGTGGGCTCATAATTTTGATTCTTTGCTAGATTTTTTCATAGTGATGTGAAAATTTAGAAGTGGGTGAAAGGTTGGATCCTTAGGACCTTGACGTTGGAAGTGTGGATTTGTAGTTTGGGGGAACTTCCTGGCCGCAATTGGTTTGGATCCTGACTAACCAGGCTAGGATGAATTTGGTGTTTTTGTCACATTTTATTTTAGTTTATTTGTGGTTAATAGTGTACGAGTTTAACTCGTAAGAATCTGATACCCGTATCGTACTTGAAGTTGATGATACTCTTGTTTGCATTGGCAAGGAAGAAATGTTAGATTATGTTTTTCTTCTTTAAAAAAAAATTGATCTTCTCTTGGATTTGGTCTTCTCTTCTTGATAGTGTATCTACATGAGCTAAAATAGAAATGTTTCTAATCTCTCCCTCTACGTCTAGTTGGTACAATCAGGAACTAAAACAAAAGTGTTCCTTACCCTTTGCATGCGTATCTAGTTGGTGCTTTCATGAACTGAAGTCAAAGTGTTCCCTACCTCCCCTCTGCATACACATATGGTTGATGTCTTCTTTTCAATAATAATTAATGCTCCACCTTATTATCATTTATGGGTTAAGGTTATCATCATTGTAATACCCAAAAAAGTTTTGCAGTTATTTTAATAAATAAATATGAAATTTCATGTCAATTATAGATTCTTAGGTATTCAAACATGAATTGGAATTAAAAATAATCATGTTTATTAAGTCAAATAAATCTCAAGTGAGATGGAATTTTAATTAAAAGTTAAAATGAAATTTAAATTTAATTCAGAGTTAATTAGACATGCATGTAATGTCATTTCAATAAATTAGAATTTAGTTTTATGTATTTCAAATCTAAAATACAAAATAGTGTCAATTAGCAAATTAATGATTTATGGAATGAAAATTTGGACTAAACTAAAAATTATAAATTGGTTGAGGTCCATAGGTGAGGCACCCCCCTGTGGGGCCCATCCTATGTGGCACCTCAAGTTAAAGACCAATTCTCAAAGGTTTAAAAACAAAAGGCATTTTTTAAAGATTCTAAAAAAAACAAAACAAGTAAAGAAGAAATATAAAATAGAAACTAAATTAATTAACTAATTAGCTAAGGTAAACCAAGAGGGTAGGACGTTCCCCTTAGGTGGGCTCACACCCCCTTGGGGGGATGCTCTTTCCAAAACTTAAACCTCTTTGAAATCTCATAAGAAGAAAAAAATGGAAAGAAGGAAAACAAGGAAAAAAAAAAGAGAAAGAGGAGAATTTTTTTTGTAAAAAGCAGAGTTGTGGAAAGTGAAGAGGACCTTTTTTGGAAACACAAGAGAGGGCATCCAGCCCCCCCTTTCCCTCTCTCTCTCTCTCCCTTGTTTCTAAAACGAAAAACGATTCAGAAAGGCTTAGATGTTAGTTATTTGTTAGAACTTATTTAATTCCGGCATGATTAATGGTGATTATTAGATTAGATTGATGTCATACAAGTTCTAAAATTCTAGAAATGCTATATGTGCCTAAATTCATGTTTGTTTATGCAAAACTATTTTGAAGAAGGATTTGGCAAAATCAATTTTGGGGTTTTATGTTTTATGATTAAGAAAGATTAATATGAGCATGCTTAGTTAGTTCAGTTCATGTTAGTATGGTTAATCAACATGTTAGTGCATATATAAACCATGATTTGATGATTGATTAGGTTCCATGTGATTAATGAAAAGATTGCAATTTTATTTGAGTAACTCCATGAATGCAATGTGATTGGGATGATGGATGCTAATGTTTTAATGTAGTTTGTTACAAATATGCTTAAACATGTGTTGTATGATACTCTAAATATATTTAAAATAGTTGTAATCATGATTGATTATATTTTAATATTAGCCTTAGTCTTGCTTAATGAGTGTCTTATGAGTTTGAAATCTCTGATATTCTATTCTTGTTTTTTACCTGACCAGTTTTGAAAAAAAATCAATATCTTTAGATATACAAAGTGAATAAATAAAAATAAAAATACTAGAGTGTTCTACACATTCAGGGCTTGAATTTAGATCATGGTTTGAACTGCGAGCACTTTGAACAGGTTAAAACAACCTATTCAAAGTGAGCCTAATATTAAATAACACATTGGGCTAGTGAGCTCCATAGTGAGAAATATCGCAATATTTATGAAAATCTCGTGAAAAAAATGTGACAAACCGTAAACGTTTTAAATGGTTAAATCTCACAAGATTTACAAAATCTTGCGAGAATTTTGTTTTGTGACATTTTCTCGTGATATTACCGCGAGATTTACTAAATCTCGTGATAATATCACAATTTTTTGTCACACTTTATTTTTTTCCACAGTTCTTAACCCTTGAAACCCTAGGTCCCCACTCCCAGAGTTCATCTCTCTCTCTCTCTCTCTCTCTCTCCACACACACACACACATTCATATTTGAGGGAAAACTGGTCGATTGCTTACAACCTTCAAGAGGATTTGAGGGAAATTTTTTTTGTTTTTTCCCTCAAATCCTCTTGAAGGCTATAAGCAAACCTAAAACTTTTTTGTTTTTTCCTATTACAATTATTTGGACTTTTTCTCCTTAAAAAGTTTCATGCCATGACTGACCATCTAAAAAGCTGCCATTTTGGATCCAGCTTTGTTTGAGTAAAATTCATATTTGGGCAAAATATGGACTCATGACAATACTTTTTAGACTTCTAAATATTAAGACTTTCAGAAAAGAGTTATCACACTGTTATTCCACTTCTATTTTACTTTACAAAATGTCAGCATTATATATTCCAATAACCAAATGTAGGATGAATTATAGCACATCTAAATGGGCCCTAATTGGCCGATAGAATTAAGTTGGAGCAAGTCGATCAACTTCTCTCAAAAGATTTTCAATTCTAACATAATACCAATAATTACCTTCTGAATAAGATAAAAAGGTTCATTTTTATTAACAAGTGAAAAGAGAAGAGGTCCACTCCCATGGTTAAACACTATATCAAGGCATTATTTGCTCAAAAGTTTGAATTTATTAAATGAAAAGAAAAAGTATCAATTATCAATCAACTTGATATTACAAAAATTGTTGGACACAAACAACCAACTCTAAAGGCACCAAACAAAAGTTAACACTTTAACTCTTGTTTAAAACTATTTTACAACAATCACTATGTGGCAGTTTCTTGAAGAGGATAAGAGATGTCAACTGAAGGCCTTTGAAACAAAATATGGGCTTGGACTGTAAGACCCGCGAATTTTTCTGAGAAATTCACTGCTTACTTAGTATTGAAATGTATGCTTTCGTGTGTATATGAGGCTATATCGCGTAATTAGCTATAAATTGACTATGTTTTGTATTTCAGCTTTGTGTGTGCGACCCGAAAATCGCGTAAGTACACTGTGTAAGTAAGAAGAGCCTAATTCCGGACGAATTAACCTCTGAAACTTTAAGGGTAAGTTTATAATGTATTTGCATAGCTTGTCTCTGAATTTCATACCTATACGACGAAAAAACCCCGTCAGTGCATGTGAATTACAAGAATTGCTTAACGATAGTACATGAATCGTAATAAGCCTAATTCTTGCAAACGAAGGAAAATTTCTCAAAGAAGCATTGAGAATTCCATGTTAATTGAGGGTTTAAAAATAACTAAATGATTTGTTGAAGTCAAATTTTGGTTTAAAATATTTAAATAAGCATTATTTTAAAAGTATTGCAATCGGCGATTTTGGATCTGGATAGCCCAGACCAATGGGATGCCCCAAACCCTTTGGGCGACCTCCCATGGGGACATTTTTGACCTCGTGGACCAGCTGGTCAATGCTTGACCAGCTGGATGGTGGCATCTTTGTAAAAAGATGCATGGTTGGGAAAGAGAGGGCCTCTATTGGCCCAACCCTTGTTCCAAGACTCATGATGAAGCATAAGGCTTCATCATGAGGGGCGCATTTCCAAGGAGGAGGCATGGGGCTGGCGCCCCATGGCCTTTTTTAAAATATTTTAAAGGTTTTCAAATAGCAAAAACCGGTTGGCTGGCTTGGGCGGCAAGCTAGGGCATCCCTTTGTAATTTCCCAAAGTTTTAAATGCCTTTATAAAACCCCTGCAATGGCATTTTTGCAAACCTTTTTGAATGTTTTGAAAGCAAGGCATGCATTGGAGAGCTGGGCGGCTATGGGGGGGCGTGGAGCACCCCAACCCTCCATCCCCTCTCCTTTAGATCCCAGCCACACGTTTTGTTTAGCCCTAAGTATTAAAGGAATTAAGAGAGAGAAAGGGAGCATTTTCCCTTGTGCGATTTTAGGTGGAGCCTCTCTCTCCCCTTTCCTTCTCCAAGTCATGTGAGAGAGATAGTGAGAGTTTGTGCGTGGGTGCTAAGCACCACTTAGTTGCATCTCCATCTCTAGTTTCCACCCTTGTTGAAAGCCTCGAAGGTGAGATTTCGACCCCTTTCCAATTGCATGATTTCTTGCTTTTGTTAAATAATGCATATGTTTGTTCTTTCAGCACAAGGCATGAAACCGAATTCCATTTTATGCATTTTATGAAATGCATGGAGATTTCGGTGGATTAGACAATGCATGTACATTTTAGCATTTGGAGATGCTTTCTTAGGTTAAGTCGAGCCTTGAATGAGTTGTTGCTTGATCTCTCTTTTTCTCAAATGATGTTTTCGGGGCTGCATGTATTCTTTCCCCATTTCGAGATGGTGTGGGGCATTTGACTCCTCCATGAAACCGAACCACCTTGCATCCATGGCATGCAAGTGGTTTTTCGGTGGATTAGACAGTTTTTACTTATAATGCATGGTTGTTTATTGTTTCGATTTATCTCATTCATTGTTGGGCTTCTTGATTTTCTTCTTCCTTCGTGGGTTCGTTGGCTGAGCGTGGTTTGTTGTGTCGCAGCCACAACGCTTGGTGAAGGGGCGGCAGTGACTCTGCCCCCTTTCCTTGTTGTGGGTGCGAACGATGGGTGGGCTCGCACATAGCCCAACCCCATCATTTCCCCTCTCTCTTGGTTTGCCTAGTGTGAACCGAGTGGGTTCAGACTGGACGATGGCTTCCCCAGGCCTGAGCACAGGCCCAGACCAACGAGGAAGGCCTCTGCTTGAGCCCATGGCACGCCGAGTGCTGGAAAAGCACTCAGGTGGCCTGGGTGCGCTGGCGCCCTAGGCGCTGGCGCCCTAGGCACTGGCGCCCTAGGCGCTGGCCCTCCTTTGGCTGGAGCGGGCTGCTGCGCTTTGCACCTCCTTTTGTTGGTGCTAACCGCACCTCTGTTGGTCTAAACACCCTTGTCCAGACCCGTGCCCAGACCCCCATGAGTGATCCGGGTCTGCACCAGGCCTGAGACATTCGGTTGCTGCACCTGAACCAATTTCAGTTCAGGTGGCATGTTGTGCTTGCGTGGGGTAAGTCTGGACTGATCTTGTTATCAGCATTTTGGACCCCATGGTCCAACTGTTCGGGGTCTGGTCCCTTGCCCAGACCAATGGGCTGCGTGCCTGCAGGGCAGCAACACTCAGAGAGGTTGTTATTCGGTGACTACGATTATGTTGTTGAAATAACTAGTTCGGGCAAGTCTGGACCAAATGTCCAGACTTGCCACCACGTCTTTAGGGACCCCATGGTCCAGCTGCATGGGTCTGGACAGTTGTCCAGACCAGCGGGCCACTTGGACTCGCGTGGCAGCAGTGCTTTTGCGGAATTCTTGGGAGGCCTCACTCCCAAGTTGCACCTAGAGGCGCGGCTGCAGCACTTTGGCTGCATTCTGGTTTGGGTTGTGCTGTGGGTTTTGGGTCAAAGTGTGGCCTTAGTTGCAACCAGATTAGGTAGTTGCTGCAGCAGTTTTGGGGCAGCAAGCGTTCGGGCCCTTGTGGTTTCGCAGTCTTTCGCATAAAATAGCTAGTTGGCTAGCCACACATCCCAATTGCACGTCATAGTTGCCACATCACCTTTTCACATACGATCCTCCTCGACGCCTCCATGATAGTAAAAGTACATAGTTAAATATGTATTTATCATGCGTATAATGGCATGCTAAGTGTATCATAGTTAGTACTTTACGCCAATTTATGGTTCACAACTATGTAAAGCAAATTAACGCTTATGCGATGATGCGATTCAATGTAAAACAAGGAAACCGTGGGCTCAATGGCTCTTGCATGAAATAAAAAATTGTCGAATGCTTTGGTTCGAGGATTTGAACACTATGATTCCACACTCCGAACTGAGTATAAATTTCCATAGTGTTGTTTTACGTTCGTTTTGTCAAACGGTTTGTTTCAGGTCCGTGGGCGCGGCACCCCGAACCATGGTAATGCCAATGTAATACCCATTAGATGGTTATTTCTAGATCTCGCCCTTGACACATAAGTGTGTCGTAATTCCTAAAGAAAGTACTCGCACTCTAATTTCTGTTAAATTGGATAAGTTGTGCAAACAGTTGGACACTATTGTAAATCCATGAACTTAGAGACTTTGTTGATTTAAAATCACAAAGTGTTGTTCTGTATCTGTGTTACGGGTCCGCAGGCGCGGCACCCCATACCTTGGAAAAGCTAATGTTATTCCTATAAGGCGGGAATATCCCAGATTTCACTATAAACATGTAAGTGTGTTGAACCATGTATGAAAACATTGTTAAATTCAATCACAACACTGAAGTATGCAAATCATAAGTTCTCTACGAGAATAATTTCTTGTTTTGCAAAGTGCCAATGTTAATGATGAAGCGACAACTTCTTGAATGATGGAAATTAATGAAATGACGTATGCATGAGAATGTGTATTTGCTTACACGTTTACTTGTCTCTCAAAAATAATTTATGCAATGCCTCTGTTATTTATGTTGTGCAAAAGTTAGAAAGCATGTGATACTCTTACACTTTGCACGTGGCACATCCTGACACTCGTACTGAGTAGTGCGTACCTTGAGGAGGTACATTGTTGAGGCACTGGTAAGCGCACAAGGTGCACTTACTTCATGAAATGAAAAGACTAAAATATGAACACCATAGGGTATGAACGAAAATGACTTGTCTGGGCTTAGTTGGAGTCTTTGGGCAGTGTCCCTTGTGCTGTGAATGGACTCTTATGTGAATATACCCTGAATCAGAAATAAATAATATGGTGTTGTGATTGCTTTCACGAGCAGTGTGCTCTGTTGGCCGCGTGAGGCTGAGCACGTGGATGGGCAGGCCAAGTCCTCGTTTTGCGTACTCCATGGGGACCACGAGGCAAACTCCTCGTTGAGAGGTATGACTTAACAATGTGCCTAAGAAAGATAAACCTGCTTCGCCCCATTCACAAAATGGTTCACCTTGGAGAGGGTGGATGGTACAATCCTGAGTGACTTGTCGTTACTACGACATGTGTTTTGACAGGAGCTGTAGCGTTTTTTGGCCTCCAGTCACTCAGAGTCAGGAAGGTCGAGGTTACCTTTTTAGGACCTCACTACTGTAGTAGTATGGATTGCAATCCTTGCCTATGCGAGTGTTTTCTCCCAGTTGTGGGCTGCTCGCATGAGGTTGACTCGGTCTGTAGCTTCCTCGGTTACCACACTAGAATTGAATAACAGACGCCCCGGGTGCATGTCTCACAAAATGCAATGTTCCTTCGCGTACCCGAAGGAGTAATCATAAGAACTTAAAGACTAACCAATCAGCTGACATACTGTAGTTGCTACTTTATTTGTTCAGTATTTTTTACTTCAGTTACTTGACTTGTTCAGCTGTTACTTTAGTTACTTGATTTTTCAGCTATTACTTTAGTTACTTACTTGTTTCAGCACTTGTTACAGTTCACAGTACTTTACCGGTCCTGCATGATATTGATTTGTTATGTTCTGTGATACATACCTCTATATGAATGTTATAAATTGTGCAAATGGACTATTTGGTTGATTTCTTACCAGCTCAAAAGAGTACTGACCCCATTTTATAGGGATACAGGTGTTTGTTTAGGCATGCGATGGAGCTCGATGTGCGGCAGCGGACGTGAACCCACACTTCTGAACCATCAAGGATCTTGGCTGTTATTGTTTTTTAAAAGGGATTTGGTTGTACTATTTGTAAATGTATTAAATAAAAGTTATTTCACTTCACTGTTGTTTCACCCCTGCGACCCGCCCCGAGTTTTCTGCTTGTTTCCCTTTTGGGTTCTTCCGCACTTGCGCAATTGTTTAAAAAAAAAAGTTTACCCTAAATCCAAAGGATTTCTAAGGATTTTACAAGTCGGGAATTCTGGGGGCGTCACAATTGGTATCAGAGCCGAGTTTTAAAAAGTATTACAGAAGTGTGGTTCAAGTCTCTGTATGCATAAACCATCGCACTGTAAGTATGCCTAATTCAGTAGAATTGTATTTCTATTGTTTGACTGCTTATCATGTGTGTTTAGATAAAGTTGTGTATTTTTCGAGTGTTTTCCAATGTGAGACTCAGTTTCTTGTTTAAGCCTTGTATTTTGGCCTAATGCATTGATTGTCGGAACCTAAGGGGTTCGTTTGCACTTGTGGATCTAGTTTCTCAAGCTATTTGAGTAGACTCTTGCGAGAGTTGCAATTCTTGGCTGAGATCTAGGGGACTACTCGCGTAGTTCGCCCTTCTCGTTCCACATCATGTGGTGAAGACAATTGATATATCATGAGTATTGGACTAAAATGTCTTGTAGATATATGCGTATGTTTCACGTTGAAGTGGTTGAACACATTGTGCTTCGAGGTAAGAATTGTGAATGCATATAATGATGCAATGATCTGGATAATTGCACATATAACTTGAATTTTGTGAATTTATTGAATTACGTATGAGTTGCGTAGTGTAAAGTTTCTATATGATGTGGTTGTCATCCCACCTAAATAGAATTATCGAGAGCATGCGGTGAATGTTTAGATTTGACATATGATTATGGTTCGTGGAACCTTGTTGGGAGAATGTGTGATTCTGTGTTTTGTTTTGCCATGTGAAGTGATACGATGCATATTGCTGGTATACGTACTTATGCCCATATTGGTGGCTTCTGACCCTGAGTGCGGTCAATTGTTTTGAGCAGTCAATTGTATTAATGCATGTATCATTGTGTATGGTATCGGTTGAGGATCTGATCTCCAAAGGATTCTCTGTGAGGCTAGGTATGACCAAGACCAGGTAATCCGGCTAGAGTGGTAGAATCTCTGTGAGGATATACACTGTCCAAGAGTGGGTAGCCGCGGAGACGGTGAACTGTGAGGAAGTGTATTATCAAAGACCAGGTATACCATCTAGGGCGATGATCCCTTGTGAGGTCGTACGTTTCCCAGACTAGGTGATCCGGCATGGATCTTGTTAATCATATTAGTGGCTATCGACCCTGTGAGCGGTCATTTATGTTGATACGTGTATCACAGTGACTTTTATTGATTATGGCCTTTGTTGAGGATTGGTTTCCCAATGGATTCTCTGTGAGGGTAGGTATGACCAAGATCAGGTAATCCGGCTAGAGTGGTAGAATCTTTGTGAAGATATACACTGTCTAAGAGCGGGTAGCCGCGGAGACGGTGAACTGTGAGGAAGTGTACTGTCCAAGACCAGGTATACCATCTAGGGCGGTGATCCCTTGTGAGGTTGTATGTTTCTCAGATCAGGCGATCCAGCGGGGAACTTATGTGATCTTGATTTCCATGAAAAGATATGGTGAGCAATATTGATCTTCTGATATTGATTGATATAGCCAGTTATGAATCTATAGTTTTGACTTTCTGTTTTAGCGTGATTATATGCCCAACTCAGATGTGCGAATCAAATTTTTACTGATTTTTGGATCGTGATCATGTTTTGGACCTTCTATGGAAGGGTGGGCTTGCATGAGAAAGTATGACGCCTTAAGTGAGTCATGATAGGTGGCAGTTGGCCGCATAAGACCTTGAGAGATGAGAATAGATTAAGGTTGTTCAGGACAAAGAGTCTGTTAGAGTGGTGATTCTCTAACGTTTTTCGGCTAGAATGATGGCTTTCTAGCGATAGAGGCCTGGTAGGGTGCCGCTTGCGATTGTTCGTGGAACATGTTTATATGTTGTTGTGTTGCTGCATGCTTTAGTTGCAATGTGGCTTCTGTCTAAATTATGTGTGTTGTGTGCTTATGATCGTTGTATGATTGCTGCGATAATCATTTCACGAGCATGGTTGTCAGACCTATCGATTGATTATTGTGTCTTTTTGTCATGATAGATGACTTGGAAGACTAGATGCAACGATATTATGGGGGTTGTGAACAACCTTGCAGAGGTTGTGCAACAACAAGTGATTGTGATGCAACAGATGGGTGTGAATCTTCAGCATGTAGCCCAAAGTGGGCAGAATAATAGTACAGTTACCTATAAGCGATTAATGGAATTGGATCCTTCTGCTTTTAAGGGTAAGACAGACCCTGAGACTGTCGAATCGTGGATACGTGAGAGAGAGCGAAAGCGTCAGAAAGTATCTCAGAACTACCAGCAAAGGCGATCCCAGCAATCGAATGTCCAGCGGAAGTGTCGACGATGCGACGAAGATCATGCTTTTGGAGCTTGTCCTCGTTAAGACATCAAGTGTTTCAAGTGTGGACAACCAGGGCATATTGCCAAGTTTTGTCCAAAGAAGTCTACGAGAGACTTAGTTGTGGCCGATTAGGCGCTGTCAGACGAGATCTGACCATTTTGTTGTTTTATGTTTTGTGATTTCGCGGATGAAATCCTTTTTAAGGAGGGTAGGATGTAAGACCCGCAAATTTTTTTGAGAAATTCACTGCTTACTTAGTATTGAAATATATGCTTTCGTGTGTATATGAGGCTATATCGCGTAATTAACTATAAATTGACTATGCTTTGTATTTCAGCTTTGTGCGCGCGACCCGAAAATCGTGTAAGTACACTGTGTAAGTAAGAAGAGCCTAATTTCAGACGAATTAACCTCTGAAACTTGAAGGGTAAGTTTATAATGTATTTGTATAGCTTGTCCCCAAATTTAGGACCTATACGACGAAAAAACTCCGTTAGTGCATGTGAATTACGAGAATTGCTTAACGATAGTATGCGAATCGTAATAAGCCTAATTCTTGCAAACGAAGGAAAATTTCTCAAAGAAGCATTGAGCATTCCATGTTAATTGAGGGTTTGAAAATAACTAATTGATTTGTTGAAGTCAAATTTTGGTTTAAAATATTTAAATAAGCATTATTTTAAAAGTATTGCAATTGGCGATTTTGGATCTGGATAGCTCAGACCCAATGGGACGCCCCAAACCCTTTGGGCGACCTCGTGGACCAGCTGGTCAATGCTTGACCAGCTGGATGGTGGTATCTTTGTAAAAAGATGCATGGTTGGGAAAGAGAGGGCCTCTATTGGCCCAACCCTTGTTCCAAGACTCATGATGAAGCATAAGGCTTCATCATGAGGGGCGCATTTCCAAGGAGGAGGCATGGGTCTGGCGCCCCATGGCCTTTTTGAAAATATTTTGAAGGTTTTCAAATATCAAAAACTGGTTGGCTGGCTTGGGCGGCAAGCTAGGGCATCCCTTTGTAATTTCCCAAAGTTTTAAATGCCTTTATAAAACCCCTACAATGACGTTTTTGCAAACCTTTTTGAATGTTTTGAAAGCAAGGCATGCATTGGAGAGCTGGGCGGCTATGGGGGGGCGTGGAGCACCCCAACCCTCCATCTCCTCTCCTTTAGATGCCAGCCACATGTTTTGCTTAGCCCTAAGTATTAAAAGAATTAAGAGAGAGAAAGGGAGCATTTTCCCTTGGTCGATTTTGGGTGGAGCCTCTCTCTCCTCTTTCCTTCTCCAAGTCGTGTGAGAGAGAGATAGTGAGAGTTTGTGCGTGGGTGCTAAGCACCACTTGGTTGCAGCTCCATCCCTAATTTCCATCCTTGTTGAAAGCCTCGAAGGTGAGATTTCGACCCCTTTCCAATTGCACGATTTCTTGCTTTTGTTAAATAATGCATATGTTTGTTCTTTCTGCACAAGGCATGAAACCGAACTCCATTTTATGCTTTTTATGAAATGCATGGAGATTTTGGTAGATTAGACAATGCATGTACATTTTAGCATTTGGAGATGCTTTCTTAGGTTAAGTCGAGCCTTGAATGAGTTGTTGCTTGATCTCTCTTTTTCTCAAATGATGTTTTCGGGGCTACATGTATTTTTTCCCCTTTTCGAGATGGTGTGGGGCATTCGACTCCTCCATGAAACCGAACCACCTTGCATCCATGGCATGCAAGTGGTTTTTCGGTGGATTAGACGGTTTTTACTTATAATGCATGGTTGTTTATTGTTTCAATTTATCTCGTTCATTGTTGGGCTTCTTGATTTTCTTCTTCCTTTGTGGGTTCGTTGGCTGAGCGTGGTCTGTTGTGTCGCAGCTACCACGCTTGGCAAAGGGACGGCAGTGACCCTGCCCCCTTTCCTTGTTGTGGGTGCGAACGATGGTTGGGCTCGCACATAGCCCAACCCCATCATTTCCCCTCTATCTTGGTTTGCCCAGTCTGAACCGAGTGGGTTCAGACTGAACGCTGGCTTCCCCAGGCCTGAGCATAGGCCCAGACCAACGAGAAAGGCCTCCGCTTGAGCCCATGGCACACCAAGTGCTAGAAAAGCACCCGGGTGGCCTGTGTGCGCTGGCGCCCATGCGCCATGCGTTGGCGCCCTAGGCGCTGGCCCTCCTTTGGCTGGAGCGGGCTGTTGCACCCTGCACCTCCTTTTGCTGGTGCTAACCGCACCTCTGTTGGTCTGGACACCCTTGTCCAGACCCCAATGAATGATCCGGGCCTGCACCAAGCCTGAGCCATTCGGTTGCTGCACCTGAACCGATTTCGGTTCAGGTGGCATGCTGTGCTTAAGTGGGGCAAGTCTGGACCGGTCTTGTTATCAGCGTTTTGGACCCCATGGTCCAGTTGTCCGGGGTCTGGACCCTTGCCCAGACCAGTGGGTTGTGTGCCTGTAGGGCAGCAGCACCGAGGGAGGTTGTTATTCGGTGACTACAATTATGTTGTTGAAATAGCCGGTTCGGGCAAGTCTGGACCGAATGTCCAGACTTGCCACCACGACTTTAGGGACCCCATGGTCCAACTTCATGGGTTTGGATCGTTGTCCAGACCAGCGAGCCACTTGGACTCGCGTGGCAGCAGTGCTTTTGCAGAATTCTTGGGAGGCCTCGCTCCCAAGTTGCACCTAGAGGCGCGGCTGCAGCACTTTGGCTGCATTCTGGTTTGGGTTGTGCTGTGGGTTTTGGGTCAAAGTGTGGCCTTAGTTGCAACCAGATTAGGTAGTTGCTGCAGCAGTTTTGGGGCAGCAAGCGTTCAGGCCCTTGTGGTTTCGCAGTCTTTCGCATAAAATAGCTAGTTGGCTAGCCACACATCCCAATTGCACGTCATAGTTGCCACATCACCTTTTCACATACGATCCTCCTCGACGCCTCCATGATAGTAAAAGTACATAGTTAAATATTTATTTATCATGCGTATAATGGCATGCTAAGTGTATCATAGTTAGTACTTTACGCCAATTTATGGTTCACAACTATGTAAAGCAAATTAACGCTTATGCGATGATGCGATTCAATGTAAAACAAGGAAACTGTGGGCTCAATGGCTCTTGCATGAAATAAAAAATTGTCGAATGCTTTGGTTCGAGGATTTGAACACTATGATTCCACACTCCGAACTGAGTATAAATTTCCATAGTGTTGTTTTACGTTCGTTTTGTCAAACGGTTTGTTTCATGTCCGTGGGCGCGGCACCCCGAACCATGGCAATGCCAATGTAATACCCATTAGATGGTTATTTCTAGATCTCGCCCTTGACACATAAGTGTGTCGTAATTCCTAAAGAAAGTACTCGCACTCTAATTTCTGTTAAATTGGATAAGTTGTGCAAACAGTTGGACACTATTGTAAATCCATGAACTTAGAGACTTTGTTGATTTAAAATCACAAAGTGTTGTTCTGTATCTGTGTTACGGGTCCGCAGGCGCGGCACCCCATACCTTGGAAAAGCTAATGTTATTCCTATAAGGCGGGAATATCCCAGATTTCACTATAAACATGTAAGTGTGTTGAACCATGTATGAAAACATTGTTAAATTCAATCACAACACTGAAGTATGCAAATCATAAGTTCTCTACGAGAATAATTTTTTGTTTTGCAAAGTGCCAATGTTAATGATGAAGCGACAACTTCTTGAATGATGGAAATTAATGAAATGACGTATGCATGAGAATGTGTATTTGCTTACACGTTTACTTGTCTCTCAAAAATAATTTATGCAATGCCTCTGTTATTTATGTTGTGCAAAAGTTAGAAAGCATGTGATACTCTTACACTTTGCACGTGGCACATCCTGACACTCGTACTGAGTAGTGCATACCTTGAGGAGGTACATTGTTGAGGCACTGGTAAGCGCACAAGGTGCACTTACTTCATGAAATGAAAAGACTAAAATATGAACACCATAGGGTATGAACGAAAATGACTTGTCTGGGCTTAGTTGGAGTCTTTGGGCAGTGTCCCTTGTGCTGTGAATGGACTCTTATGTGAATATACCCTGAATCAGAAATAAATAATATGGTGTTGTGATTGCTTTCACGAGCAGTGTGCTCTGTTGGCCGCGTGAGGCTGAGCACGTGGATGGGCAGGCCAAGTCCTCGTTTTGCGTACTCCATGGGGACCACGAGGCAAACTCCTCGTTGAGAGGTATGACTTAACAATGTGCCTAAGAAAGATAAACCTGCTTCGCCCCATTCACAAAATGGTTCACCTTGGAGAGGGTGGATGGTACAATCCTGAGTGACTTGTCGTTACTACGACATGTGTTTTGACAGGAGCTGTAGCGTTTTTTGGCCTCCAGTCACTCAGAGTCAGGAAGGTCGAGGTTACCTTTTTAGGACCTCACTACTGCAGTAGTAAGGATTGCAATCCTTGCCTATGCGAGTGTTTTCTCCCAGTTGTGGGTTGCTCGCATGAGGTTGACTCGGTCTGTAGCTTCCTCGGTTACCACACAAGAATTAAATAACAGACGTCGGGTGCATTTCTCACAGAATGCGAGGTTCCATCGCGTACTCGAAGGAGTAATCATAAGAACTTAAAGACTAACCAATCAGCTGATTTACTGTAGTTGCTACTTTATTTGTTTAGTAGTTTTTACTTCAGTTACTTGACTTGTTCAGCTGTTACTTCAGTTACTTTACTTGTTCAACTGTTACTTTAGTTACTTGCTTGTTTCAGCACTTGTTACAGTTCACAGTACTTTACCGGTCCTGCATGATATTGATTTGTGCGAACACCCCAAATTTTTCAAAATCTTTTAAATATTCCCTTCTTACCCCTAAATTCATTTTTTTTGAGCAAATGTGTCATTTTTAAATCTAAATTCCAGTTCATTTCTCAAGCTTTATTGAAATTAGATTCATTTTATATGTTTAAATTGATTTCGGATCTGGGTCCATTGTCCAGATCCAAATCTGAATCTCCTTGTTCAAATTTTAAATCAAAATTATAGAAAATACCAAAAATAGTTTTAAATAACTCGGACAGTCCATCCGACATCTGTTTGGATCCATCAAATCATATTTCTTGATTCGAGTATCAAAACTCGAACATTTTCTCAAAACCTGGATCCAAACCCATTCTTTTGAAGAAATTTTTTTCGAAATGGTCTGAAATTCTCAGGAAGATACTTTTGTTTTTTAGAAAAATACAAAAAAAAAATTAGGGTTTAGTCTTTATTTTCTCAGATTTTCATTCCAAAAATACAAAAAAATCAAAATACTCAGAAAAGAACAAAAAATCAAAAATAAATAAAGGAAATTGCAAAAAATGGTCTTTGGAAACCCGTTTTAGAAAAATCTTTTTATAAAAGACCTCTTTTTGGAAAAAGTAAAACCCTTAAAATCGAGTTAGGGTTTCGGGGGGGAGACCCTCTCGAGTTCTCCCTCTCTGGCGGCTTCTCCTCTCCAAACAGCCGCACGCCCCCATGTGCGAGCTCCTCCATCTCCCTCCATTTCCACCTGCCTTCTCCTACCAATACCGTTGATCTTCGACGAACCTCTCATTTTCTACCTTTCATCGCCAACTAAATTTGTCTCGAACCATCATCTTCTTCTTTAAAAAGGGAGCATACAGACGAAGCAAGGGATCGTCTTCACCCCTCCCCTTTCATGTAAATAACTCTCATTATCCTCTCAATCGACCGCTTCTTCACTCCAACGCCTTCCTCCATCCTCAGCATCCATCGCTCATTCCCCCCTTTTTCTTCACTTTCCCCTCTTTCATGAACCATCCATTCGCACCCTCTCCTTCACTCTCTTAACTTCTTCTTCTTCGATTTCCCTTTCCCATTCCCTCTCGGCCTCTTCTCTTTCACTCTCTTGGTGGAAAATGCGATCGAGCCTGTGGTAGTGCACAAAAGGAAAGCCTCTCCTCCTTCAGCCAAAAGCAAAGAAACTGGTAAGAGTCTTATTTTTCCTTTCCTTCATCTTTAATTCCTTAAATTCCTTTGTTTTGCCCCATTAACGCATTATCGAGTGTGTTGGGTTGCTTATAGCAATCCCAACCCCTCTTCTATGCTACAGCAAATGGAACCACCGTTCCAACATTTTTTTTATCTGTTTTATATCTTCTTTCATTTCATTTTATTCCCCCTTTTCTGTTGTTTATTCCAATTTATGGTCAATTTATTTCCGTTTTTTTTTTCTCTTTGTATTTTTCCTAAATTATGATTTGCTTCTGCATGTACGTATCATATCTCTCTCTGGTTTTAACCCTAGTATTTCAATAATTGAATCTGATATGGCGGATAGCCTCTGTTTTGGGATTCATTTTGCATCTGAATCTTAATTTTTTTTTCATCGATTTTCATCTGCTCTGATTGCTAGTTCATTATGTATTGTGTTTGGAGTCCCTGCATCTCACAGAGACTTAACGTTTCTCCCTTAAGATGCAAACCTCTCAAGAAGATTTTGATGTCATCTGCCTTAGGCCAATGGTCAAAGACATGCCAATCTGAATGTGTTTTCACCCTCTTGTTCATCGTGGATTCGCATACCGATTCCCAAGAATCGGTTGTCAACTTACTGATAAAATCTCTCGTACACCCACAATGTCATTGAAATGTATGAAAGGGGGTGAAGAATTTGGAAGAGTTTAGTTCAGAATCAAACAATGGTGATCCTGATTGAAAAGAGGGAATAGTTTTATTTGTAATTTTCATTCAAGATGATCTGACGTTAATCCAATGTTTACGAGAGTTCATCAGAAATTATTAGATCAATCCGTGGATGGAAGCTCCCTCTTAGAGTGCCAGCGTCGGGATCACTTCGTGAAGGCCATATTTCCATTACAGGTTTGATCTCCATTTTCTCTCCAAAAAAAAAATGGCTAGGGAATCGCAAATTGTAAAGGATTCGTTGTTTTCCTGCTGTAATACCATGTTAGTTCTTGATATTATCATGAAGTCCATCTATGCTCTCCCGTGAAAACCCATGAATAAATAGTATATTAGTTAAGAAACATCTCGTATTTTGTGGTATTACTGAGCTAATTTGGTCATTCTCATGCAAAAGATCCCACCGTAGTTGGGTGTAATAGTTTGATTGAAGGGTCGGCTCTATATGTCACGCCTCTGATCATATGTCAGATCGAAGTTTGCAACTTGAATAAATGTGAAATTCTTGCTTAATCTTGGTTCACGCTTTTGAGTTCTTAGGTCTGGGCAAAATCGGCCTCGCAAAACACTGATCAGGCGCCAAGATCACCTCGGTAATGTCATCAGGATTATGGATAAAATTGTGAAGGCGTGTTGTTGTTTTTTTATTATCTGATAGAATGATGCTATGACTCGGTGTAAGAAAATTTTTTTATGACTGCATCCTGGTATCCTGTAGCTCATGTTTTGATAACAGCATTAATGGTCATAGCATCATCATCAGTCTTAATTCATTTGACCCGGGTATATTTTTCTAAAAAAATCTGAGATTTGCAGGGTTATTTCGAGGTTGATAAAGGTAGGAAAATGAGATCAGAGAAACCTGTTTGACCCATCTAAATCGTTCCTTCATCCAATGAGGGAATCACGTTTGGCATGGGTGAGGAATTCTCTGGGTCAGTGGCAGACCTGTGTAAAAACTCATCTCGGGAAGGTTGTATCACTGAGGCAGTCAATACAGGACTTGGTAAAAGCTTGTCCTCAGGGATGAGGTGACTTTAATGGAATTTCTGTTTTTGAACAGTAATCAACAAGGTCAGGGGATTATTCATAAAAATGGTGAAAATCGTTCTTGAATATCCGTAATAACCTATGCAGAACTAGAGACACAGAATTGGAGACATCGCCATTGTTGAGATTTCTTTTTCTTCTTAAGGTATGTTCCAGAATTCTAATGAAGTTTCGTTATCTTCAGTATATTTGTCACTCCCTTACGTAAATCTTATCATCAGTATACGTAACTTTTTTTTTCTGTATCTATGTTTGTTGTGTATCTATGTTTATCACATGTAAATACCTCCACCTTGGAGTCATATACGCAGATTACACCCACTTTTCATGTGTTGATCATCATTGTATTTTATCCAGCGCATCTCCCATTGCATGATCATAGATTTATTTCCTGTTATAGTAAGCCAGCTAATCCATTCAAGTTTTATCATGTCCATAGGACTAGTATGTTATTGCCAATAATCATGAAAATTTGCCCCAATCAATGCATTTCAGCATCTTAATGAATATGGGTAAGCAATTGATGAATCTTCCAATCTCTTAGTCTCTTATTTGGGTGTTGCTAATACTATGCTGCAGGTTCATTCTCACTTTGTTAATTGCCACACATTTCTTTTTTTTTTCTTTTTTTTTTCTTTCTTTCTTTCTTCTTCTTCCATTTTCAATTTTGAAGATATCTATGTAAATTGATACCCGTTCTAACATTTTAGTGCATGCCCAGGAGATTTCAAGGTTCAGCAGATGGTAACTCTTGTAAACTGACATCAAGCAGGCTTCTGAGAAACAATGCTTTGACACCAAAACAGTCCATGAGTGTTGACAATCTGGTTAGACTGGTAGAAGTAGTCATTTTAATCATTTTATAAATCATAGGATTTATCAGCAAAATGCCCTTCGTAATAGGTTTCTGGTTGAATTTAACAGAAAAAGGACATCATGAACAGACTCTGCTGTTTTCTTTTTGACTTATTGCCAAAAATTTCGATCGGCTGGATTGAAAAGGGTGTTTTACCTTCTGGTTCACTGGAGATACACAACAAGATTTCGATATCCTGCTATTCCAAGATTAGATCTTAATCCCCTGTGAAAGATCAGGCTCTGTTGAGCCGAACTTCACCACTCCATCATTTTGAGCCTATATAATACCTGGTCGTGTATCATTATATTAATAGCTCATTTCCAGCCCTTAACACAAGCCCACTATTGTCAACCTCTTTCATATCTATACTTTGCCCTACAGCAGCATGTACATGCTATTTGCTGCAGGTCATACACGCACAGCGATTTCCTACAGTCGCAAATGCCTTATGCCTATGTTCATCATATCCCATCAATTCACCATTCGCTACATTTAGTGACCTATTTGCCCCAGTCATATGATGGCCATTGCCCTCTGCACCTCCAGAATAGAATTTCCGGCTACTTCGCTCTTAAGTAGTAAAGAGTGGACTACCATTGGATCCCTTTCAGCGGCTTTTTGTAATCATCTGAAATTAAAAGTGCCCTCTCAATTACAGCAACTATCAATAAACCATTTAAGTTGGGGCACAATGTCCATGCCCAGTCCAGAGTTCTAATAGTGTCGCGCAGTCCCCTGTGATTCAGCAGAAGGAAATCTCCACTCTTATATCATCAGCCAATCTTTTGCCAATATCAAACAGTCACTTGAGCCAGTCATGATCCTGTACATCCACACCTAACCCCAGCCTCACGTAGGTATTAGTCTCAATACCTACTGCAACCTCACATTTTCAGCACAGCCTTCACATGGCTGCTGCATATTCTACTCACTTGCCCCAACTCACCCTTCCACTCATATATATATATATATATATATATATATATATATATATATATATATATATATATATATATATATATATATATATATATATATATATATATATATATATATATATATATATATATATATATATATATAGATATGTGTGTGTAAATATACACATTTATGTTCATTTACATATATGTATACACATACATATGCATGTATATATGTATATAAATACATATCAATTCCATCTTTCCCACAACTTAGATCTCAAATATCCGGACATATGAGCAATTGTTGTCATTAACATCTATATGTGCAATTTTTCTTCCATTTTTCTTTTATACATTAACTCAAGTGTTTTGCAGGGGAATATGTAGAAAGCATCACTTGGAGTTGTAAATTCGATTTCATGTGTTAGATCTTAATGAGAATTTACATTTTTCCTGTTTTAGATAGGATGGATGAGCATTATAAACATCATGAATTGTTTGTTTTCATGCATTTTTTTTGCCTTTATTTCTCAAATTCTCACAACGGCAACACGAATGGCACGTGCACCATTTCATAAGAGGTAAACTAGTCCTAAGTTGATGATTTACATCAACGACCATAGTCGGGATGTAAACAAAACTTTGGATCTTTATCTTTTATAAAATAACAATGGATCCACACTGGATCCATCTTTCAAAATTCATCATATTTTCTTAAATATTTTCTCCTTTTATTAGAATTTAACTTAAAATTGACTCAAAATATATACCAATGGCCATAGTCAGGGTATATCGAGAGTTAATTTCATTTTAAATTCTATAAAAGCACCAAATGTATTTTATTCTTCTCTTGAATTCAAATATAGATTATTGTATAATACATTCAATGGCCATAGTCAAGTATGTATTATATCTTCAATCTTGTTTTAATTCATTTAAAGAATGAAATAACTTTTCAAAATCCAATTTCAAAAATTTAAATTCATTCATCATTTGGATAGAATTGCATCATATTTCCAAAATTCCTTTTTTTCAAAACTCCAAGTAATGTAAATACCTTCCTCAATCTATCTTCAATCCTTATCAAATCCAATTCATCCTTTCATTTTTCGAAATTTTATTTTTAATCTCAAAGTTCAATTCGACTTTGAGATTTCAAATTCATTTTTATATTCAAATTCAAAATCAGATTTCAAAGTTCAATTTGACTTTGAAATTTCAAATTCATTTTCAAAAGCTCCAATCAAACTCAAAGTTCAATTTAACTTTGAGATTCTTTATTCATTTTTCTAAATTTCAAATTCAAACTTCAAATCCAAGGTCTAAATTGACTTTGGGATTCATTTGTATATTCAAAATTCAATTTTTAAAATTCCTTTTCCCAAATTCAAATCAGACTTAGAAATTCTTGATTCATCTTCTGAATTTAACTCCAAATCCATTTTTAAGATCCAGAATTCAACACTCATATTGGATCTCAGACTTTAGATCCAATTCCTCTTCAGGATCAAGAGTCCAAATTCCACTTTTTCAGATCCAATTCCCCTTCAGGATCCAGACTCCAATTTCACTTTTGATCTTAGACTTCAGATCCAGTTCCATTTTAGGATCCAGAATTCAATCACATGTTGGATCTTAGACTTCAAATCCAAATCCATCTTAGGGTCCAGAACCCAATTTTACATCGGATCTCAAATCCCAGATCTTAAATCCATTTTAAGATCCAATTCTATTCCCAATTCTAGATTTCAAATCCAAGTCTATTTCCAGATCTCATTTAAACTCCCTAAATCCATTTCTATTCTTAAATACCATTTGATTATCTCAGATCCATTCCAAACTTAAAAATCCAAATTCAATTCCATCGCAAGTATTCATTTTCTTTTCTAAATTTAAATCTAAAATTCAAAGTCGATTTTGACTTTGAAACTTCATTTCCTTTCATTTCAAAGCTTCAAGTCATTCTTTCTCATTTATTCTTCCAAATCCTTATTTACTTCAAAAACTTAGAACTTCTCTGATCTATCTCAAGCTCTAAGTTAAATTCAATCATTTTCTTCATTCCTTTACCAAGTTCATCTCAAAATACTTGGAAATTTTTAAAACATCTTTAAAAGAGCATACATCCTTGCATTGCACAAGTATGATTCTTTGTGCATTTAGAGTTAGAATAAATTCTTAGATTATATTTAGGCAAAGCAAAAGGTATAGATTCGATCCTTGGTTCGATTACCCCTGGTAAAGGCGCCAGGAACGGTCGAACCTCGTACCGACGAGCGAATCCCGTCTCTCCAATTTTTCCCGTAATATATTTCAAAAACGGAGGCGAGTAATTTTCTAAATATTTTCAAATCAAGGTCAAGTGAGACCGCGCAAAATAGTTCCTCTTCTCTCTTTCTTTCTCTTCTTTTCTTTTCTCTCTTTCTTTTCTTTCTTTTATTCTTCTCCCTTCAAAAGGAGGAGAATAGAGGTTAGAAAAGAAAAAGAGAAGGAAGAGAGAGAAACCAACGAGAGAGGAAAAATTTTGCGATGATCACAATTTGTTATGTTCTGTGATGCATACCTCGATATAAATGTTATAAATTGTGCAAATGGACTGTTTGATTGATTTCTCACCAGCTCGAAAGAATACTGACCTCGTTTTATGGGGATACAGGTGTTTGCTTAAGCGTGTGATGGAGCTCGATGTGCGGCAGCGGACGTGAACCCACACTTCTGAACCATCAAGGTTCTTGGCAGTTGTTGTTTTGTAAAATGGATTTGGTTGTACTATTTGTAAATGTATTAAATAAAAGATGTTTCACTTCACTGTTGTTTCACCCTTGCGACCCGCCCCGAGTTTTCTTCTTGTTTCCCTTTTGGGTTCTTCCGCACTTGCGCAATTGTTTTAAAAAAAAAAGTTTACCCTAAATCCAAAGGATTTCTAAGGATTTTACAAGTCGGGAATTCTGGGGGCATCGCATGGGTTATATGATCTTTAGCAAGTTTTGAATAGAGAAGATGGTTACATCCATGGAAGGGATCTGTGAAACAGTACACTTCCTATCGAGGTACTCAGGCTCAAATATGAATGATCAAAGATACAATATTTTGAAAGACCCATTATCCCCTGGATGTCAGTTAAAGAAGCTATGAGAGGTAGGTAACATTTTCAAGAGATCTTGTCTCTCCTCTCCAGATGTGCCATATATGAAGCTAAAATAAGCCATTCCATTATAAAAGAGCTTCAAAGGAATATGAAATTTCACATTGACAGTCATGGCATTTGCTGAGGTAAAGAACCCACTTGAGAGAGGAGGTTTCCATATAATTGAAAAGGGATAATTGGCAGATGCTACTTTGTCAAAGTAGCGTTACATGAATCCTTTGGAACCTCAAGTAAAGAATTGGATGAAAAGAATATTAAAGACTAGGAAGGTATCCTCCAAAAGCCAATTTGTTCACATGGCTCCTGATCTATAAAGTCATTAATAATGGACAGAGTTCATGCTAGGTATATACATTTGATGAGCTTCATGCTAGGTATATACATTTGATGAGAAGATCATGGCGATTCGGAGAGGAAGTGCCAAGGCACAAGGACAAGAATAGGATATGCTAGGTAGCTTGCACACAAACACAAACATAATATGCACCCTTCTTTTGAAAAACATGTGTCATACCAACTATTGTCATGTTGCCATGTACCCATATCAGTATCCATGTGACATAGCATTTTATATATGCAAATTAATTTTCATGTTTTCATACCAGTATCCATATGATGTACCAACTCTCCTATGTTACATCATGTTCCTTCAATTTTAGTTCCCAGAAGGAAGAATAAATGCATCTCCAATATTAAGATATATTAGCTTTTCTAAGAAGAATAAACCACATCTTACTCTTGTGAAATAACTGATCCAGACTTCATGTAGCCTATATAAAATGTGGTTTTGACTTATGGTGCACCAAAACATGAAATTATTTTTGAAGTTTTGATGTGCTTAACAGAAAACAACAAAATGTTCTGCTAAATATTTAATGTGTTTTAATGTGTTCTATATAGGAAAAAAGATGGGGAGATCTAAAGATGCATTATAGAACTATGCTACACTACAATCAGATGGTCGATTACTTTGCAACTATTGTAAGGTATACTTTAATGGGAGAATAACACGATTTAAGTATCATCTTGCAGACATACCAAATAAGGATGTTACTACATGTGGGCATGTAATGTCAGATGCAAAACATCTAGCATTGGCTTTAATTCATGAATTAGAGTCCAAGCCATCAGAAAAAAAACCAAAACTCACAAGTTATTTGTCTCCTACTGGAAGCGGCTCAGATTTTACTTCTATAGGAATTTCTTCTACTTCTCTAAGTATAGGTATGGATCAACAAAATACTTTAAATGCTTTTATAAAGAAGAAAGAAAAAGAACATGTAGATATGTGTATAGCAAAATGTATTGTTATGAATAATTTGCCTTTTAGGTTAGCTAGAGATGATGCATTTAAGGAGATGGTTAATGCTATTGCAAATTATGGAGTTGATTATACCTCTCCAAGCTATGAAACAATTAGAACAAAATGGCTACAAAACCTAAAAGGACAAGTTGTAAGATTTATTGATTAGGTAAAAAATTCATGGTCAATATCAGGATGCACTTTAATGTCTGATATATGGAAAGATAAGAAAAATCGTTCACACATAAATATTTTGGCCCCATTCCCTAAAGGCACAATATTTTTGAAATCTAAATGTGCTAAAAGGCTAAAAACTGGTGAATATATTGAGGAGTATATATCAACTACTATTGAAGAAATTGGATCAAAAAAGTAGTTCAATTGGTGACAGATAATGACTCAAATTACTTAAAAGCAAGGGCTGCAGTGGAGGTAAGATACCCTCATATTTTTGTAGCATCTTGTGCTGCACACTGTATTGATTTAATGTTTGAAGATTGTGATAGATTGTCTAATTTATCTCATATATTATTAGATGCAAAAAGGATTACAAACTTCATGTATAAATCACAATCAATTTTACTACTTATGAGAAATTATACTAATGATAGAGAGATACAAAGGCTTGGAGTTAATCGTTTTGCTACTATTTTTTTATGTTTGTATTCTATATTGAAAATAAAAGATAAGTTTAGATTTTTGGTTGCTTCTTCTGAATGGCAAAATTTAGACAAGGTTAAGAAAGGAGGAGAAGGAAAAGATGTGACTGATATCATACAAGGAGAGAAGTTTTGAAAAAATGAAAGAGAAATAATAGCAACAACAGAACCACTTATAAAGCTTTTGAGGATGGTAGATGGGGATGGTTCTACCATAGGTTACTTGTATCAAGGCATAAATCATGTTAAAGAAGATTTTTTTTTTTTTTATAAATGTCGAGTAGATAAGTATCTACAAATATGGGACATCATTGATAGTAGATGGGAGGTCAACTTGAGAAGTGACTTATATGTTGTTGCTGGATATTTAAATCCACAACTTTTTTATAATAGTCTTGTGAAGATGAACAACGAAATCATGGAAGGATTGAAGAAAATGATGAAAAAGATGGTTGATAAGGAATATAAAAAGTATGAGCTTGCTTTAGAATTGACTTATTATCATTCAAAAGATCCAAAGATTTTTAATAAGATTACAATATCTCTTTTTCGTACTGCACATCCACGTAAGTTTCAATTTTGATTTGCATTTTATAAATTTTTTTTTATTTTAGAATATATTATCAATTTCTCATTACTTGTTTTTGTTTTCATCAGGAATATTGGTGGAAAATGAGTGGAGAAAATGTTCCTATTTTGTAAAATATAGCAATTAAAATACTTAGTCAACCATGCAGTGCATCTGCATGTGAAAGAAATTAGAGTGCATTTAAAGCAGCACATACCAAAAAGAGAAACTGTCTTGAGCCAACAACTCTTACTGATTTAGTTTATGTGCGCATAAACATGCATATGCAGAAGACTTTAGTTGGAAAAGAAGCAAAAGATTCTCGGCATATTATATATGACGACATTGATGCATTTGCATATGGCTCAATTGAAGAAAGGAATAGAGAGAAAACAGAAGATGAGGAAGAGGAGGATTATAGCATTGATGACCAAGGAATTGATGAATACACTTTTAATTCCACTTTTGATTTCTTAGTTAATAGCAAATGAATAGTCTTTTTGTATAAACTTGAATCATTATGATGTTTGTTTTCTCATGAACTTGTGGTCAATTAGTTTTTGTTCTTGTTTTAGTTGATGCTTGATACTTATTTGAATGAAAGTACATTTGATGCAAATGCTTGATACTTATTTGATGTTTGATACTTTTTAGATATGGTTAGTAGGATTGAAAATAGATTTTATACTTTTTTTGCATGTAAAATTAAATTAGTTTATTTTATTTGATTTTTTAGATTTTTTTAAGAATTTATTTGATTTTTTAATTTTTCTCAAGATTTTGCTGAAAAAAACTCAAGAAATATTCAAAAAGTTGAAAATCTCTCGAGAAATTCACTGCCGAGAAATTGCCATTTTAAACTTTTGTCACTATGGTGAGCTCATGTGTTGAGAGTACTTTAAATCGATTCATGAGCCTAATACTAAATAACACATATAACCCATTCAAACCTGGAACCACCTTAGAGAGGGTGGAGCCATGATTCTGACATAGGGTAAGCACAAATGCAAACAAAAAAATAAAATAAAATAATTACTAATAAATTATACTAATTCACAATATTAAAAAAATCCAAAACTCTAATCCTACAAGCTTCATAAATTATGCATTTATGCTCACTGATAAAAAAACCCTAATATTCTAACCAAAATCAAATCAAGCAATATTCATGGATTCATGCCTAATGGTAATTAAAAAAAACCTAAAACTACAACTTAACATTTATGTAATGCCCCAAATATTTAACTTGAAAATTTTTGAATAAATTTTTTTTTCCTAAAACCACAGCGGAAATGTTTTATTAATCCATCAGTCAAATAATTTGGGCAAGTTACACGTGATAGTACAGACTCAATAACATTAGGCGAATTAAAACCTTGCCTTAAAATTTTACAAGTCATAAATGACAAATTTAATGAATTTATTGAAGACAGAGTAACTCAGGACATCCAAAGAAGATATGGTCTCATGGCCCATCCGCAACGACGACTGCAATTGCCCATCTTTATTGGTTTCCTAAAAAATATTAATTCAGAAGGAGTCAGACTCCCCTGTCCGAGTAAGAAGCAAAATATCTATATGAATGTGCTCAGTGTCATGTGTACAAGTATATGTGCAACACATGAATGTAAGATCTAACAGTAATTAAACAAGCTTTGAATGTACAGTTCACTAACTGCAAGTATTTCATGATTTACTATATAAAGAAAAGACCTTCATGAATGTCATATCATATTAATGAATCACATTTAGATTCTCACATGTGAATGTAAAGTAAAACATTGTTAAGCTATGCATCATGTGAGTAAATCACGATCATACTATAACAAATGTAACATCAAGCAATATGTGTATACTTGAAAACTTTTAATAGTGTACTGACTTTATGTTTCTCTTGTTAATTACCCTGTGGGTACTCACAGACATAGACATCGTAGCGGACCGAGACCATACGGGGGTCTATTATTTAATAACCCGTATGACTAGCCGTACGGAGGTCCAAAGGGGACGGTCCGTGACCGAGAGAATACTCCCCAATGGCTAGAACTAGAATTAGGATGCACCTTGTACTTCTGCAGAAGACTTGGATCTACCACCTAGGACACATTGGTAGTCCTGGCCTCCTAACTTCGTGGCCTGAGGACCGAGTGAGACGCCTAGCTCTCACAAAAAAAAAACAAGAATGTCCACGAAGCTTGTACCACCTACTCTCTCCAAGGTAGACCATGGGTTCGGTAACATACACCGTCTTTCAGGTGTACCCAGAGCTCTGGGAAACCAGTAACATATACCGTTTTCAGGTATACCCAGTATCCCGGGAAACCGGTAACATATACCGTCTTTCAGGTATACCCAGAATCCCAAATTTATTTGATGTGTGCATATTTTTCATTTTATTTATTCTTATGTGCAAGTCATTGCACCACAGAGGATTTCCAGAATCCCAACCCACACTCGGGGTGATCTCCGTGTATGCACATTACCCATCGAATGCCTCATAGGCATCCACCACAATTTCTTAGAATTTTGGCTCAACTATCAGCAAGTACTTATACTTAAGCATTTTAAAGATTTATTTCTTAGCTCGGGTGTACGTTTTGTACCCCCACTGACCATGCACTCATAAGGCATGTCTCAAGTACAACTTTTCATAAGTGCTCGTATGGAACTACATTGGTCTCGCAAGACCGCAAGCTCTGTTTTGAGCTTTCACATGGTCATGAGAAGACAAATGCCCTTTATTAGGCAAATATTTGCAGAACAAGCATATATCAATCGACACAAGATATGTCATAACATTTACATGCAATCATGATTCAGTTATATGCAATTCACTTAGTATCATATGTTCCCATATGGCACCACAAGGATTTGACATGCTTAGTTTCAATTTGTATTATCGTGCCTTTGTAATATTTCTTCTTTGTGCAATTATAACAAAAATATGCATTTAACAACAGGCAGTTCATGCATTGAAACATTGGTCGCAACACTCATATATCAACTTCATATAAAACCAGGTGCAACATGAATACATCATGGATATCTAAATCGTTTGTCACATTCATCGATACATAACATTTGTTTCATAAGCATATAATAAAATCATCATGCTATTTAAACTTGTGCACTAAAGTGAGCTTTTGTCATTACCAATGTATATGCGCATCCATGCATTTTAGCCCTACTCTGTGTATGCGCATAATAGTGAATCTTCGATGTAATATATATTTTAGTTACAGTGGATGTAACATATTCAATTATCATTCTCTATACCTCTCAAACTCAAGAATGAGATAAACATACATTTTAGAAACAAATAGTGAAATATGCAACTTTCACAAAAGTGTGTTTGCGTACACTATATTGGCCAAAAGCATCCAACTTCCTATATTTCTTTTAGATTGACAAATAGACAAGAATACATATACACTCGAGGTTTCACAAATTCAAGCTTTTACCATTTATAAGGCCATAAGGAACCTTTTTGTTTCTCAAAATAATTTATCATATATATATATATATATATATATATATATCTATATATATATATATATATATATATATATATATACTCTTTAGACTGTATTTGGATTGCCCTGAGTCATAGACAAGTCGATAGTCGATGGCCATGTGACTACCACCACCAAGTGACGACATCGACGAGACGTGCTAACTGACGCTAGCATTCGTTGAGGAGCCCATCTGCCACCTATGTGTGCAGGCCCAACGAGCACCTGAAGAGGTTTTTTTTTTTTCAACCTTGCTGCACCCAAGTCAAAGGTGTAGCGCCACCTTCGGTTCAGTAGATCGCGGTAGACCTCTATGGGTCGACCAATCAACACCACAGTGGCTTGCACCACTGCTGCCGCCTATGCGACAAGTTGCCTGATTGATGGTGATCAACCAGGGGTTGTGAGATAACCTACAATAGGCCTGGAGGAAGTCGACCAATAGGGTCGACCGGGTTCGCGGTCATGGGTGTAACCGAAATGAGGCTGGGGTCAAACCGACCCCTGCCCAATCACATTATATATATATATATATATATTTGTGTAAATAATGTCCGGCAAGGTTTGACGTTCAGTGCAACTAATACCCAGCGTCTTTGCTGGGCGTGGTGATCGTGTAGACCCCAATTAGTGCATCCCCACTCATACCTACCTTACTATTATCTTATGTTTATTTTTTTATTTTTTTCCTTGAACTACTATGGTATAGGTAGGTACAGATGGTTTGTGTACTCAGCAAGCTCTCCACACATGATCCTGAAATCGTGGGTTAATGTTTCAAGTATCAATCAACTTACCTATGTCCAAGTTATAAAGGAAAAATTATAACTGAAAAGAAGGGAATGAGCATGACGTTACAGGACCAGATTACAAAGAAATTTTGTTTCGGCTACAACATGGTTATATAGGTAACGTATATGCGTATTTTTATCAACCAGCCAAACATTCAGAATGCATTGGGCTGATGCATTTGCATATAATATAAATAGATAATACTATAGCCATGTAAAACAATATTTGTAAATCACAAACTATGTTGTCCAGTTCTCATTTTTAAGCAAGTTATGCAGGCCTGATATACCCAACCGAGGGTCTGAAATTCATATATGATAAACAAACTAACTAACGTGAGTTGTGCATGGTCCCTCTTCCAGATTTTTTTGTTTGTTTGAGGATTTAACACATGTGTAATCTAGTAACCTCCATGAGTACATCTAATACATTAACTGAGTAATAATAAAGAGTAAGCAATCATTGACTATTCACAAGTAAACCACCCTCAACTTTTAACGTGCGTCTGGAACCATGTTATATACATATTTTTTTTTGTTCTGTAAGATCTAACCTAATGACCAAACTTTCTATCAATGCATGCTGGGTACAACATACCAACTTAGAATTAAATTTTCCTAGTCACCTTACAGTCTCATACATGCTATATTTATTAACATAACCAGATATACAACGTTACTCTCAACCCTATTATGGTCACGCACACACAAATTTTTTTTTTTTTTATAAACAGAACTTTAATAAGCTTGGTCTGGCTACCAGCGTGATGCCTGAATTTTTCATATTAAGGCTGATCTATATCATCCGACATAAGATTCGACCATCGCAAGTATCAATCTATTATTCATGATATTGCTAGTCGACTTAATCTGACTTTTTGCCATAGACATTTTAAACTGTTGTATGCAGTTGCATACGATCATATGGTGCTGCGACATACTTATGCCATAGGGCACCGAGCTCACGCACATAAACATATTACTCCTTACCTCCTCTTGTTGGAGTTTCCAGTGAACAAGGCGGTGCTTGTTCTTCGCAGAGCGGCACACCACTTCAACAATGGAGTCTACACTCACGGTGGAGAGAGAGAGAGAGAGAGAGAGAGAGAGAGAGAGAGAGAGAGAGAGAGAGAGAGAGAGAGAGAGAGAGAGTTACACTGTTTCCCTTGAGCCCCTCCTTTAACTCCTCTTAATTAGGGGAGTTATAAACTTTAAAACTTTAAAGCTCCATCCCCATCCCACGTTTTTGGTGGGTGCACTGATTTTCCAGAATTGCCCCCCCTTTTCCTTTGGCAAGATTTTCTCTATCCTCCCCATTTGATTGCTTTATGGGTACCCTTCTTCCATGTCACATGGGATTCTCCTTTTTTTTTGGTAAAGTGAGAGGAGTAACACGTTTTTGGTTGAGAGAAAAAAAAACTAAAAAGGTAGGGTTTAGCCTTGAGTTCACATTTTTAGCTTTCCATAAGGTAAAACGTGTAGTCTTTTGGTGCAAAAAGTATTTTGCACTCATGGAGTTTTGAACTAGGGTTTTCAACATAAGGGGTAACGAGCCCCACCAGTTGTGCTACATTGTTTTTCGTTGCAAAGTGTAGGAATTAAATTGTATTTAACCCTTTCTGTTTCATTCCGGATTTCATGAAAAAAAACAATGTTTTTCATTTCTACGTGGGCACATCGTGAGTTTGAACTTGGGTTATGGCTCCCTACAACCATGCATCCTACCACAATACCACAACACCACTTGTTGTTTACTTTTGCAAAGAAATTTCCTTTATGTCTTATTGAGACATTTTCCTCCGTTGGTGGATCTCGTCCGTTCCTTTTCATGAGATAAATTGTGACTTCATGTGCAAGATTCAAAAGAAAGAAATTGCAGAGGCTTTGAAGAAAATGAAATCAAGAAGGGCAGTTGGCCCAGATGGTATACCTATCGAGGCTTGGAAATGCTTGGGAGAGAAAGGTTTAGAATGGTTGACAAATCTTTTTAACTTGATTTGGCAAACAAATAAGATGCCTAATGAGTGGAGGAAGAGTACTTTGGTGCCTTTATATAAGAATAAGGGTGATATACAAGATTGCACAAACTATCGTGGTATAAAACTCATGAGTCATACTATGAAACTTTGGGAGAGGGTGATTGAGTCTAGGTTGAAGAAGGTTGTCATGATATCGGAGAATCAATTTGGTTTTATGCCTGGAAGATCAACTATGGAAGGTATACATCTTCTTAGACAACTTATTGAAAGATATAGAGAGAGGAACAAAGATTTGCATATGGTTTTTATTGATTTAGAGAAGGCATACGATAGAGTACCTAGGGACATTCTCTGGTGGACAATGATGAAGAAAGGTGTTTCTCTCAAGTACATTAGTATAATTAAAGATATGTATGAAGGAGTAATAACCAATGTCCGCACTTGTGGAGGGGTGACAGCCAATTTTCCGATTACGGTTGGGTTACATCAAAGATCTGCTTTAAGCCCTTTCCTATTTGCGATAGTGATGGATGAGCTTACGAGATCAATTCAAGAAAATGTACCGTGGTGTATGTTGTTTGCTGATGATATTGTTTTGATTGATGAGTCTAGAGCTGGGTTAATGCTAAGTTAGAATTATGGAGATAGACATTGGAAGCTAGAGGTTTTAAGTTGAGTAAGAGTAAGACTGAATATATGGAATGTCGGTTTAGTAAGCAACGTAGTAGTGATGGGAGTGTAGTGAAGCTTGGTGAGCAAGAAATACCAGTGAATGATTATTTCAAATATTTGGGATCCATCATTCAAAAGTATGGAGAAATTGATGGAGATGTAAATCATAGGATAAAGGTTGGGTGGATGAAATGGAAAAGTGCAACTGGAGTGTTGTGCGATCGTAGAATGCCATTGCGGTTGAAGGGAATGTTTTATAGGACGACTATTAGACCCGCTTTACTATATGGTATGGAATGTTGGGCTGCCAAGAGACATCATATTCAAAAAATGAGTGTAGCTGAGATGCGGATGCTTAGATGGATGTGTGGAAATACTATAAAAGATAAGATTCGGAACGAGGAGATACGTAAGAAGGTAGGTGTTGCACCCATTGAAAATAAGATGCGAGAGAATCGTTTACGGTGGTTTGGACATATTCGGCGAAGGCCTAATGATACTCCAGTTAGAAGGATGGAGAAATGAGAAAATATATTAGTTAAAAGAGGTCGGGGTAGGCCTAGGAAGACTTGGATGGAGATGATAGGAAAGGATATGAATGCTTTGAACCTCATCGAGGACATGGCATTGGATAGAAATGATTGGAGGAAAAGGATTCATGTGGAAGACCCAAAATGAATTTCTTTTTTGGTTCATATCGCTGACCCCAATTGTTTTAGGATGAAGGCGTAGTTGTTGTTGTTGGTGGTGGTGGATCTCGTCCGTTACATACGTGGATTTTTCTCCCATTTGCTCCAATCTTGCACTCTCTCATCTTAAATGTGCTTCGGATCTCACGCTATCATTCCAGAACCATCAAATTTCCTACATTGGCCTTGCAAATCAGGTCGGATCATCGGATCCCGCTAAGGTCCGGATCCAATTACCATTTTTTTGTATTTGTTATCGGGTTCACTCTAACTAACCCATGAGCATCGAAATCACATTAAATATTACAAAAGTCCTATTATGTCATGCAAATGCTCATTTTTATTTATTAAAAATTCCTTAAAATTCTTGGGTTTTACATCCTTCCCCCCTAAAAATAGAATTTCATCCTCAAAATTCGTTACACGGACTAAACAACTGGATTAGAGTATCTTTATCACTATACAAGGGACCGTAGTATGTGTGTTATTCTAATGAAAACTTCAAACAAATTCAAATTTGATTCTTGGGTCTCATTTTTTTTTTTTTTTAGTATTTAGAATCTTATAAAACCCACTTCTGAATACATAGTAGTGTAGCCTTTATTTTATAGGAAGTGATATATGACCTAATTATACCAATTGACTCCTATATGATTTAGGGTTTAAGCCATATCTTATCTCGATTCGTCAGATCCTATATTCTTGATAGGATTAATCTAAAGTTTGGTGTTGGTTTCAGGATTCAATTTCGAATCTGTGAATTGTACCTTCTACAAATCTTAGTTATCCAAGCATACGATACAAAAAATATTCTCATTAATCAAATCTAGGTGCTAAGATTTATAGCCATTCAATGGGGATTCCAATCCAAAACATTCATCTTTATTTCTAAAGAACATAAATAGTAAACTTCTCCAAGTATTTATTTATTCTAGTTGCTACATGAAATTCCTCATCATTTGATCGGACTTGGCGTTGGGGTTGTTGTTGTTACTACTAGTGAAACTAACCTTCTCTGGTTGCCAAAACTCTGTCAGAGTGTTTCCTTCTTCAGCCTTTGATGCATTCAAACATATTTCATCAGGGTAGCTTATGGATTGCTTGAAGTACTCATTCCCAGTACTCGTGCTCCTAAATTTTGGCATAGCATCTTCCACCTCCGTTGTTATATTACTTGGAAGGAGTTCGTCCCATACATGTGTATTATGGGAATCCACAGAGTTTAAGGCCTTACTGGTGAAGTTATTTACTACGATTTGCTTCTTCGAATCAGCCTTCTTTCTACGACACTCACGAATAAAGTGACCCGTCTTGTTGCAGTAAAAACAAACACTCGTGTCCCAAAGGCAAACTTGTTCCTTATGACGGTAAAACTTTGCAACATGTCCTGATTGTCTGCATTTAAAACACTTGCCTGTATAGAGAGGGCAAACTCCGAGAGAATGAGTTTTATTGCACCGTCGACAAATTCGTTGGGCGGGTGAGTGTAGCGCTTTCTTTTGTTGTTGGCAGTTCTGGTAGCCTTCCTGGCACCTTTTCTTCTGTCCAACCAGTACGAAACTTTTCTCCTTGGACACCTTTTTATACTTCCTCCTTCGATCGCCATATCTTTTTGTGTGGTTATTTCCCTGCAATAATTGTTGCAGTTCGTTTCCTAAAACTTGTATCGTTGATGTTTGTCGTGTCACCACCCTAGTCAAGTTGTTCAATGAATCTAGAAGATCGTCACACCTAGCTTCTCAAGCCATCTAGTTAAGCAAACATGCTATCATAAGTTTCTCGATCTATCTTGACCACAACGTAAATTTAATAGTGTTCCTAGCAATATATATAGGTTTTCGATAATCATGCAACCAACCAATTTGTTCAAGCAATAAAAACAATTTAATTCAAATACGCTATACTTACAGATCTCTTACAGGGTCGCTGGAAGATCGTGAACCATATATTCTTGTCCTGCTCTGATACCATAACTGTAATGCCCCAAATATTTAACTTGAAAATTTTGGAATAAATTTTTTTTTTCCTAAAACCACAACGGAAATGTTTTATTAATCCATCAATCAAATCATTTGGGCAAGTTACAGGTGAGAGTACAGACTCAATAACATTAGGCGAATTAAAACCTTGCCTTAAAATTTTACAAGTCATAAATGACAAATTTAATGAATTTATTAAAGACAGAGTTCCTCAGGACATCCAAAGAAGATATGGTCTCATGGCCCATCCGCAACGACGACTGCAATTGTCCATCTTTATTGGTTTCCTGAAAAATATTAATTCAGAAGGGGTCAGACTCCCCTGTCTCAGTAAGAAGCAAAATGTCTATATGAATGTGCTCAGTGTCATGTATACAAGTATATGTGCAACACATGAATGTAAGATCTAACTGTAATTAAACAAGCTTTGAATATACAGTTCACTAACTGCAAGTATTTCATGATTTACTATATAAAGAAAAGACCTTCATGAATGTCATATCATATTAATGAATCACATTTAGATTCTCACAAGTGAATGTAAAGTAAAACATTGTTAAGCTATGCATCATGTGAGTAAATCACGATCATACTATAAGAAATGTAACATCAAGCAATATGTGTATACTTGAAGACTTTCAACAGTGTACTGACTTTATGTTTCTTTTGTTAATTACCCTGTGAGTACGCACAGGCATAAACATCGTAGCGGACCGAGACCATACGGGGGTCTATTATTTAATAACCCGTATGACTAGCCGTACGGAGGTCCAAAGGGGACGATCCGTGACCGAGAGAATACTCCCCAATGGCTAGAACTAGAATTAGGATGCACCCTATACTTATGCAGAAGACTTGGATCTGCCACTTAGGACACATTGGTAGTCCTGGCCTCCTAACTTCGTGGCCTGGGGACCGAGTGAGACGCCTAGCTCTCACAAAAAAAAAACAAGAATGTCCACGAAGCTTGTACCACCTACCCTCTCCAAGGTAGACCATGGGTCCGGTAACATACACTGTCTTTCAGGTGTACCCAGAGCCCTGGGAAACCAGTAACATATACCGTTTTCAGGTATACCCAGTATCCCGGGAAACCGGTAACATATACCGTCTTTCAGGTATACCCAGAATCCCAAATTTATTTGATGTGTGCATATTTTTCATTTTATTTATTCTTATGTGCAAGTCATTGCACCACAGAGGATTTCCAAAATCCCAACCCACACTCGGGGTGATCTTCCAACCCACACTTGGGGTGATCTCCATGTATGCACATTACCCATCGAATGCCTCATAGGCATCCACCACAATTTCTTAGAATTTTGGCTCAACTATAAGCAAGTACTTATACTTAAGCATTTTAAAGATTTATTTCTGAGCTCGAGTGTACGTTTCGTACCCCCACTGACCATGCACTCATAAGGCATGTCTCAAGTACAAATTTTCATAAGTGCTCGTATGGAACTACATTGGTCTCGCAAGACCGCAAGCTCCATTTTGAGCTTTCACATGATCATGAGAAGACAAATGCCCTTTATTAGGCAAATATTTGCAGAACAAGCATATATCAATGGGCACAAGATATGTCATAACATTTACATGCAATCATGATTCAGTTATATGCAATTCACTTAGTATCATATGTTCCCATATGGCACCACAAGGATTTGACATGCTCAGTTTCAATTTGTACTATCATGCCTTTGTAATATTTCTTGTTTGTGCAATTATAACAAAAATATGCATTTAACAACAGGCAGTTCATGCATTGAAACATTGGTCGCAACACTTATATATCAACTTCATATAAAACCAGGTGCAACATGAATACATCATGGATATCTAAATCGTTTGTCACATTCATCGATACATAACATTTGTTTCATAAGCATATAATAAAATCATCGTGCTATTTAAACTTGTGCACTAAAGTGAGCTTTTGTCATTACCAATGTATATGCGCATCCATGCATTTTAGCCCTACTCTGTGTATGCGCATAATAGTGAATCTTCGATGTAATATATATTTTAGTTACAGCGGATGTAACAGATTCAATTATCATTCTCTATACCTCTCAAACTCAAGAATGAGATAAACATACATTTCAGAAACAAATAGTGAAATATTCAACTTTCGCAAAAGTGTGTTTGCGCACACTATGTTGGCCAAAACCATCCAACTTCCTATATTTCTTTTAGATTGACAAATAGACAAGAATACATATACACTCGAGGTTTCACAAATTCAAGCTTTTATCATTTATAAGACCATAAGGAACCTTTTTGTTTCTCAAAATAATTTATCATATATATATATATATATATATATATATATATATATATATATATATATATGTATATATACTCTTTAGACTGTATTTGGGTTGCCCTGAGTCATAGACAAGTCGATAGTCGATGGCCATGTGACTACCACCACCAAGTGACGCCATCGACGAGACGTGCTAACTGACGCTAGTGTTCGTTGAGGAGCCCATCTGCCACCTATGTGTGCAGGCCCAACGAGAACCTGAAGAGGGTTTTTTTTTTTTCAACCTTGCTGCACCCAAGTCAAAGGTGTAGCGCCACCTTCGGTTCAGCAGATCGCGGTAGACCTCTATGGGTTCACCAATCAACACCACAGTGGCTTGCGCCACTACTGCCGCCTATGCGACAAGCTGCCTGATTGATGGTGATCAACCGGGGGTTGTGAGATAACCTACAAGAGGCCTGGAGGAAGTCGACCAATAGGGTCGACCGGGTTCGCGGTCATGGGTGTAATCGAAATGAGGCTGGGGTCAAACCGACCCCTGCCCAATCACATTATATATATATATATATATATATATATTTGTGTAAATAATGTCCAGCAAGGTTTGACGTTCAGTGCAACTAATACCCAGCGTCTTTGCTGGGCGTGGTGATCGCGTAGACCCCAATTAGTGCACCCCCACTCATACCTACCTTACTATTATCTTATGTTTATTTTTTTATTTTTTTCCTTGAACTACTATGGTATAGGTAGGTACAGATGGTTTGTGTACTCAGCAAGCTCTCCACACATGATCCTGGAATCGTGGGTTAATGTTTCAAGTATCAATCAACTTACCTATGTCCAAGTTATAAAGGAAAAATTATAACTGAAAAGAAGGGAATGAGCATGACGTTACAGGACCAGATTACAAAGAAATTTTGTTTCAGCTACAACATGGTTATGTAGGTAACGTATATGCGTATTTTTATCAACCAGCCAAACATTCAAAATACATCGGGCTGATGGATTTGCATATAATATAAATAGATAATACTACAGCCATGTAAAACAATATTTGTAAATCATAAACTATGTTGTCCAGTTCTCATTTTTAAGAAAGTTATGCAGGCCTGATATACCCAACCGAGGGTCTGAAATTCATATATGATAAACAGACTAACTAACGTGAGTTGTGCATGGTCCCTCTTCCAGATTTTTTTTTTGTTTGAGGATTTAACACATGTGTAATCTGGTAACCTCCATGAGTACATCTAATACATTAACTGAGTAATAATAAAGAGTAAGCAATCATTGACTATTCACAAGTAAACCACCCTCAACTTTTAACGTGCGTCTGGAACCATGTTATATACATATTTTTTTTTGTTTTGTAAGATCTAACCTAATGACCAAACTTTCTATCAATGCACGCTGGGTACAACATACCAACTTAGAATTAAATTTTCCTAGTCACCTTACAGTCTCATACATGCTATATTTATTAACATAACCTGATATACAATGTTACTCTCAACCCTATTGTGGTCACGCACACACAATTTTTTTTTTTTTTTTATAAACAGAACTTTAATAAGCTTGGTCTGGCTACCAACGTGATGCCTGAATTTTTCATATTAAGGCTGATCTATATCATCCGACATAGGATTCGACCATCGCAAGTATCAATCTATTATTCATGATATTGCTAGTCGACTTAATCTGACTTTTTGCCATAGACATTTTAAACTGTTGTATGCAGTTGCATACGATCATATGGTGCTGCGGCATACTTGTGACATAGGGCACCGAGCTAACGCACATAAACATATTACTCCTTACCTCTTGTTGGAGTTCCGAGCGAACAAGGCGGTGGTTCTTCTTCGCAGAGCGGCACACCACTTCAACAATGGAGTCCACACTCACGGTGGAGAGAGAGAAAGAGAGAGAGAGAGAGAGAGAGAGAGAGAGAGAGTTACACGGTTTCCCTTGAGCCCCTCCTTTAACTCCTCTTAATTAGGGGAGTTATAAACTTTAAAACTTCAAAGCTCCATCCCCATCCCACGTTTTTTGTGGGTGCACTGATTTTCCAGAATTGCCCCCCCTTTTCCTTTGGCAAGATTTTCTCTATCCTCCCCATTTGATTGCTTTATGGATACCCTTCTTCCATGTCACATGGGATTCTCCTCTTTTTTTGGTAAAGTGAGAGGAGTAACACGTTTTTGGTGGAGAGAAAAAAAAAACTAAAAAGGTAGGGTTTAGCCTTGAGTTCACGTTTTTAGCTTTCCATAAGGTAAAACATGTGGTCTTTTGGTGCAAAAAGTATTTTGCACTCATGGAGTTTTGAACTTGGGTTTTCAACATAAGGGGTAACTAGCCCCACCAGTTGTGCTACATTGTTTTTCGTTGCAAAGTGTAGGAATTAAATTGTATTTAACCCTTTCTGTTTCATTCCGGATTTCATGAAAAAAAACAATGTTTTTCAATTCTACGTGGGCACATCATGAGTTTTGAACTTGGGTTATGGCTCCCTACAACCATGCGTCCTACCACAACGCCACAACACCACTTGTTGTTTACTTTTGCAAAGAAATTCCCTTTATGTCTTATTGAGACATTTTCCTCCGTTGGTGGATCTCGTCCGTTACATACATGGATTTTTCTCCCGTTTGCTCCAATCTTTCACTCTCTCATCTTAAATGTGCTTCGGATCTCACGCTATCATTCCGGAACCATCAAATTTCTTATATTGGCCTTGCAAATCAGGTCGGATCATCAGATCCCGCTAAGGTCCGAATCCAATTACCCTTTTTTGTATTCGTTATCGGGTTCACTCTAACTAACCCATGAGCATCGAAATCGCATTAAATATTACAAAAATCCTATTATGTCATGCAAATGCTCATTTTTATTTATTAAAAATTCCTTAAAATTCTTGGGTTTTACAATTTATGTCATTATAAAAAAACTAAATCAAAATCCTAATTCCTACAAACATCATAGATTATGCATTTATGTTAATTGATAAAAGATCCCTACTAATTTGACGGACCAAAATAAAATCACGCAATATTCATGGATTCATGTCTAATAGCAATTTACAAACATAAAAAGCTTTTAAATCATAATTAAACATTTATGTTATTCTAGAAAGTTCAAATCAAAACCCTAATTCATGCAAACATCATCATTATGCATTTATCTAATGAAAAAACTCTTAATATTGTAATTGAAATAAATTCACCTAATATTCATGGATTCATGCCTAATGATAATTAAAAAAAACACAAAAAACCCTAAATCCATAAACTAAATGTTTATGTTATTCTAAAAAAAAAAACAAATCAAAATGCTAATAACTACAAGCATCATAAATTATGCATTTATGCTAATTGATAGGAAAACTCTACTATTATTGTAAACAAAATCAAATCAAGCAATATTCATGGTTCATGCCTAAGGGTAATTAAAAAAAAGCACAAAAAAACCTTAAAACTATAACCAAATATTATGTCATTCTAAAAAAACCAAATCAAAACCTAAAAATCAAATAAAAAAACACAAAAAACCCTAAATCCATAAACTAAACATTTATGGTATTTTAAAAAAGCCAAATCAAAATGCTAATAACTACAATCATCATAAATTATGCATTTATGCTAATTGATGGGAAAACCCTACTATTATTCTAAAGAAAATCAAATCAAGAAATATTCATAGTTCATGCCTAAGGGTAATTAAAAAAAAAAAGCACAAAAAAACCTTAAAACTATAACCAAATATTATGTCATTCTAAAAAAACCAATATTCATGGATTCATGCCTTATAAAAAACATTAAAAAAACTTTAAAACCATAATTAAACATTTATGTTATTTTAGAAAGTTCAAATCAAAACTTTAATTCCTACAAACATCATCATTATGCATATATCTAATAAAAAAGCTCTTAATATTGTAATTGAAATAAATTCATGTAATATTCAGGGATTCATGCCTAATGGTAATTAAAAAAAGCAAAAAACCCTAAATCCATAAACTAAACATTTATGGTATTCTAAAAAAACCAAATCAAAACGTTGATAACTACAAGCATCATAAATTATGTATTTATGCTAATTGATAAGAAAATCCTAATATTATTCTAAACAAAATCAAATCAAGCAATATTCATGGTTCATGCCTAAAGGTAATTAAAAAAAAAGCACAAGAAAAACTTAAAACTATAACCAAATATTATGTCATTCTAAAAAAACCAAATCAAAACCTCAATTCCAACAAACATAAAAAATTATGATTTATGTTAAATATTAAAAAAGCCTAATATTCCAACCAAAATTAAATCACACAATATTCATCAATCCATGCTTAATGGTAATTAGAAAACACAAAAAAACTTAGAACCATAAACTATCCATTTATATCAATATAAAAACACCAAATCAAAACTCTAAATCCTAACAAACATCATTCACAAATATGCTAATTAAATAAAAGCAAAACTCCAAATTAATGTCATTTGACAAACAAAATAAAAAATTTAAATTCTAAAAAACATCAAAGATTTAGGGATTTTATAACCAACATTAAACCTTCATTAATGGAACCATGCTTATTGATAATTGAAAAGAAAATAGCACAAAAATACCCTAGAACCACAATTACATACCATTTTAAAAACCCTAATCAATACCCAAAGTCCTAAAAAATCATAGATTTAGGTAATTGAGTCTAACCAAAATCAAACATTCATTACTCATGCTTAATGCTAATTGAAAAATAAAACACAAGAAACCCTAAAACCCTAACTAACATTCATAGTATTTCCAAAAAAAAAAGACTACATCAAAAACCTAAACCCTAACAATACATCAGTCTAATTGAAAAAAACCCTGAAATCAACTCTATCAGGCCTTTAAAAAAAAGGTTTGGAAAGAATAAGAAAGAGATAGCATCTCAGCCACCAAGGCTAGGGTCGTGCATCAGAAAGGCCGCTAGATGGTGGACGGCTGAGCCTAATCCAACAAAGTTGAGAGAGAGAGAAAGAGAGTCATGGTCAGGGATGTGAGAGGGGGAGGGGGAGGGGCGTGAGTTAGGTCTAGGTGTGCCCACCTTGACCTGTCCATACATAGAGTCAAGGTGGGCACTGCCTAGTCTTATCTGAACCCCATATTGGGGGAAAATTGGGGTCAGGGTGGGCACGTGCCCACCCTCGCCCCAATGTGGCTCTGCTCTTGTTGGTAACATAGAAATCAAGATATGTGATTTTTATGGGAAATTGGTGAGGCATGATTTTATTCAGGTAGTTAATATCCAAGGACAGAAAGAAAAAACAAAAACAATACTAAGAAAAAACAAAGACAAAACTAAGAATGTAGCCTATAGCACTTTCTGTCAGCGTGAGAGCGTTCCAGCTGAATCCATTGTGTTGTCCTTCTTGGTGTTGCACACACATGCCAAATGTTTGAGTTTTTGCCTTTGTTGCGGTTCGCTACGATTTTCAAAACCCCTAAGAATTTTGGGTTTCAATACATTGTTTACCAAATCTACAAGGGTAAGATACCTTAATTAAACTATGTGTGAGGCACATTATATATGAAATGTTTGCTTTGCATATTGATTCACATGGTGAAAATGTATATATGACTCAAATCATGTATGCATAACTCGAATTACAAAGGAGTTATGTATGTTGAGGTTTAGTTGCTTCGCATTATGGAATGTGTATGCTCACATGCATGAAATTTATGTTTTGTTTACGCATGCTTGGAGGTTTAATCTACAAATGTGTGGATTTTGATGAAACTTGATGATTTCATATAACTATGTTATAATAAGTGTTAATATGTTGTTAAATGCCACATTATGTAAAATTATGAATGCATGCGATAAATGTTTAAGCTCAATAGTGAGCTATAGTTTTTAGAATCTTGTTGATGATATCAAGCATTGGATATGCCATATGATATAATATATGATGTAATACATGTTTATTGATGCATGAAATGAGATATGCAATAGATCATATTGAGATCAATTGAATGTTCCAGCCTAGATAGTGGCTCCTGACCTTGTGTTTGGTTGATAGAATTGATATGTGTTGGTGCCCCAAAGTGATAACCTAAAATCTTGCGAATTGCCAATTGATTGTATATATGCTTGTGCCTATGTTGGTGGTTATCGATCTTGAACATAATCAATTGTATTAATGCATGTATGACAATAGTATTTACTGTATACCAATTGAGGAATTGTTCCTGAGAGATTCTCTGTAAGGGTGTGCAGTGAAGACATGTTTGTACGGGGTGATATGCGTTATGTCTTAGGAAACTAAAATTGGACTGCTGGTGAGACTAAGCAGCTCCTTCCATCTATAGAGGCTTCTTGGCTGGTGGAGCGGAGTTTTTTCCTTGAAACTCCTTATGGGAGGGTGGTCATGATACCTAGTCACCTGAGAACGACTTCTTGTTGTTCTCTTCATTCCCAACATGTTTCTTTCCTAAGGTCCCCTTGGATAATTCCCGGTCATCGCTTAATGTAGTCATTGTTGCTACAATAACCTAGAATGTTTGTGACATATTCGTTAGCAGACAAGACTGCAATCATTTCTTTAATCCTCGAATATATTTATTTTCTCTCGCCTAGTCAGTTTTGAATAATGTAGGGCAGTACCATTCGAGGTTTTGAAACTTGATAGTATAGTCGATTAGACTCACACTGCCTTGTCCCAACTCTAAAAATTCTATTTTTTTCTTGTTTCTGGAGTGCAAAGAAAAATAGTTATTAAGAAAGGTTCTTCGAAAATCCCCCCATGGGTTGACCACAATCATCGAAAATTGGATTTGTTTAGTAGTGTCCCACCACTTTCGCACGTTGTCCTTAAGATGATAGGTGCCAAAATTCATTTTCTTTTTCTTGGGCGCTAACAACACTTGGAACACGTGTTTTGTCCCTTCAATCTAGCTCTCTGAAAGCTCTGGATTGGCTTTGCTGGCAAACACTAGTGGATCAAGTTTGAAAAATTTTGTGTAAGTAATTCCTCCTACATTCTCGTTGTGAGGCGAGACTTGTACCTACCTTATTTCTGGTATTGTCGTAGCCAGATTATTGAGGGTTTTCAAGAGAAATCCCTGAATATTGGACTCCTTGTTGGGTACAGTCCTCCTTCTTGAAGGAGCTATCATTCTATTTCAAAAGTACAACCAACACATTATTTTCTTTGATCGTACATATCAACACAAAAATGATATATAAACATATATTCGATTTGCAAAGCAACACATTGTTGTTCTTACAAGTCTCACACTACCGACATAGATAAATGGCGAAAACATCACACATGAGTCCACTGACTCGAAAACATAACCAATTTATGACCTGAGTTTCTTTTTCGAACTAAACAACCTTAGATACTTCTGTCTATTCCCATAACGCCTTGGCTTTGGTAAAGGAGGATGAGTCGGAGATGACATATTCGGAGTATACTTTGATTATATTTGCGTATGAGTTGGTGAAGTTGTGGTCAAGGTTGTTAAATGCGATGAGGCGAAGCGAGGCGTTGAGCCTGCGCTTCGCCTCTGAGACGTACGCCTCTCACAACTGGAATGGAAGTGAAGCGGTGGGAGGGGAGGCAGTAAGAGAAGGACCACCCGCCCAGCTGGTACGGAAGCGAGGGATATGCCGGTCGTCCGATGGTTGGAGAAGACTGAGCAGCAACTGCAGCACAACAACTCAGGTGGTCGGTGGTCACAACTGGTCGGAGGTTGATGAGGGGCGCATCACAGCAACACCTCAGTACCTTGAGCGTGCGCCTCGCCTCTGAGGTTCAGGTACTGAGGCGTACGCCTCTCACAACACTGGTTGTGGTGTAGACTGGTGATGTTTGTTCGTAGAGAGGCATTGATGGATGATAACTCGATGAGTCCAAGATATCAATCGATGAATAAAATAAATTGTATGAATCTTGTGAGCCATATAGGCCATTGAGAGGTGTCGTCGGATGGTAGCTTGGCGATTCACAGGCCGCAGTAGTAAATGCCTCTTCGTCCTATCCCAAACTCGATATTTTCATCGAAGCTGATAAGGTACAACTCTCTCCATTGGAGTTTGAGGATGTGTTGATGCACATTGAGACTATGTGCTGCTCGTTGACTCGTGGCATGAGTGCATTTTTTTTTGCATTCATTGGTAGAAGCCCTTCATCCTCACAAAACTAACAATCATCAAATTCTAGTAAACATAATCACTTTGAATGTATAACTTGACATGGATAGCAATAGTCTCTCGAGTAGTTAGATGCCATTTATATTTGAAATCTCCCAAAGATTAAAAACCACGCAATCGGCTCCAAATTATTGTCATTCTAGAGGGCTCAAGTGAAGAGAACAACATATCCAAATTATTTGTCGTTCTAAAGGGCTCAAATGAAGAGAACACCCTCTCGAATGGAAGCAAACTCAAAACAATTCTTCGCGTTTAAGTTCATAAAGTGATGCAAATCGGTTACCCGTTACAATTTACTATTTACGTTAACTACAAAAATAAGGTAGAGAACAGAGTTCAAAGAAAAATGAGAAGAAACTAAGTTTTTTATGATTAAGCAACCAAGCTTTCCTAAACATCTGGATTTCTCGTAGAATTTCTAATCAAAACAAATCCAAACAGGATCCTTATGGACCCAGGTCGTCTTCACTGCATCATAAAGTCAGCATTTCAAACCCACACAAAGGCAGCAAAGCGTGTTACTGACGTACAGCTACAACACAAAGCAAAACAAAGATTGTAATGATCATCATCATTGTCCGTCATGGAAAATCCCAACACTGGAGCTCTGCAGATTTGTAGTCTTTAATATCCATCCCAGCCCCAGCTGGCCTCGCCATTGCTGAGGGCTGCAGTGTCTGCAGAGCAGAAAGAAAACGGCCTCCATTCTCCAGGCAGAAACCAACTGCAGGGCACGCGGGGTTTGAAGCAGAGTCACCATCACCATGCATGCCAGGAAGCACAAACGGGACCCCATTAATGCCATAGCTAGCGCTGTATCCAATAGATGGAAATGAGGAAATGGATACTACACCGTTTTGTCTCTGATCTCTGCTATGGATTTGAAGACTACCCATGTGAGGGTTCATGTAGTTAGAATTACCATCAAGGTTGGTGGCGGCTGTGGAGAAGCAGGGCACATGCTCCTTTGTATCTTCTTGAATTTTGGGGACTATTGGAGGCAAAAGACCAAGATACAAGGAATCCCCGGTAGCCACAGCTGTTGCGTTTTTTCCACCACCAAAGCCAGAAGAAGAAGAAGACTTCTGAAAGACACGGCAGATCACCCATTCATCCTGCAATATCAGAGGATTATGATAGTTGAGGTTGGGGAAGGAGAGGGGATGAGCATGGAGTCAGTGGTTCACGGATTACCTTGGCAGTTTTGGAGAGATGGTGATAGGAGAGCTTTCCTTCCAGGCGGTACTCATGCATAACCCAGTTGCTCTTCTCCCCTTTGGGAGCTCTGCCTCTGTAAAAGACTAGGGTTTTCTTCATGCCAACAAGGGCAGAGGTTGAGGAGCTGAAGATCTCTCTGTCTTTGCCAGTGGCCTTCCAATAACCTGACTCTGTTGCTCTGTTGGTTCTGAGGCCAGTTGGGTATTTCCTATCACGTAAGCTGAAGAAGTACCACTCCTTCTCACCCATTTTTGCTTTATCTGCGGCAAACAAAACTCACCATGAATAAGGAGAGCCCCAAAACCCCTCGCCGCCCGCCATGGCAACGGAGGTGTGGAACAAATTTCGGAAAGTAACATACTTTTAAGGAAGACCCTAGAAAAAGGATGTGTTTTTTTTTCCTTTTCCTTGCAAGTGTAGACAGACAAACCTGTTACCAGGGCCAAAAAGAAGTCTGAGAGAGAGACTTAACCAAATATTTTATTATATCGGCCCAAAACCATGATCGATCATAAACCATTTTCATGGTGAAGGCAAAAACTCGACTAATGAGTTCAGAAACAAAAAATGACGACGCATGTTGTAATCTACCATCCCCCACTTTTTAAAACCCAACTACAGAGATAAACTAAGCATTATTAACAATATCAACACAATGGTCACACCACACACACACACACACACACACACGGAGAGAGAGATGTCAACAAGCCCCCTTTGTATTAAAAATGAATAAATAGGTAACCATCAAATCAAACAACGACTACTCCTATCCTAACGCAACAAGACCAAACAGGGGGTGCACATATAACCTGCCCCGCACCAAACAGCCACCAAAAACTCAACTAATTAGTTTGAGGGCGCTAAATCATGTATTAAGAAATAAAAAATGACGACGCATGTTGTAATCTACAACCCTCCACTTTATAAAACCCCAACTACAGAGCTCAAATAAACATCATTAAGAATATCAACACACAGTGGTCACCCCTCACACACACACACACACATAGAGAGAGAGAGAGAAAGAGGGATGCCAACGAGCCCTCTTTGTATTAAAACATAAACAGGTAACCATCAAATCAAACAACCAGTACTCCTAACGCAAAGCAGAACAAGACCTAACAGCCACCAAAGTCTTTTTTTTTTCTGCCATGAACAGAGAAAGCAACAGCTTTTCTTTTGTGTACACGGGTAGCAAAGCTAGATGTGGGGAGGCGAGAAAGGGGTTGGTTGAACTCAAACTCACCAGGAAGATTCCAAGGTTCGCACTTGTTGAGATCAACCTCTGGAATGGCTCTCCCCGTGAAGCTCCTGTCCAACACCTTATTCACCAGATAATACGTAACAAGCTCCTCATCAGTTGGGTGAAACCGGAAACCAGGCGGTAAAATCGGTGTCTCGCCTATCGTCATCATCATCGTCGCCACACACAGGAACGCAAAGGAAGACAAAATCAAAAGGCGGGGATGGCTTGGCTCTGGGAGCTTCAATCTATATGCTTCTCGGGCGGGTAGGGAGTTGAGATGTTTGACTTAATATAAGAATTTGGCAGTGTGCGTGCACTGATGAAATATGAGATGTCTCAGACTGCTGCTGCAGACGGTGAAATGATGGTGAGGATGATCTTCTGCACACCTGCAAGATAGCTCACTGACGTAGTCTGCAGGAAGAGCAGTATTTTAGAGAGAGAGAGAGAATAAAATTTTTGGGAGAGAGGGCATGACATAGCAAAACAGAATTGCACTACGCGTGGTATTATATAAGCCCGTTCTCAGAGAGAGAGAGAGAGAGAGAGAGAGACTACATTTAGATGATGCGTGTAGAAGTGGGCAAAGAAGATAGAGACGAAAAAACAAATGGAAAAACGTTGTTTTGCCTCTTACCTTTAATTGGATGACGACTGAACACAGAATTATTCCCCGACTTAATGACTTTTTTTATTCCTTGTAGTTACATTTCTACAGTGGTACTTACTGTTAATCAAGTGTTCTCTTTTTATGCTAATAATAATTATTATTATTATTATGAATATGAGGCATTGTAACTTGGCATTTGCACGACAGATAATAAGTTTTTGAAGATGACCCCACATCCAGGCTTGCGTGGTTAAAGGTCTAAGATACCCTCAAGATGATCACCTCCCTGCCCCCTTTATCTTATGCAACGTTTCTTGCATATAACCAACAAATAAAAGGTTATTTTCGTCCTCTCACTGGTCATGATATCAATCAAACGACCTCTGCCAGCTTTTGGAAAACGGAGAAAGAAGATTCTCTTTTTTATCTGCTTTTAGACCATTGTGCATTGTAATTTATTATTATTAACTATAGCTAATGATGAGTTACCCGTTTTCTGGCACGATTTCTTTACCACCTGTCTCCTTGTCACTGGTTAAAGAAACGTACCAAAACATTCACTCCAGTGCCACGTGTCGTGATTATCTTAAGCGCATTTTTTTTTTTAAATCTCCAAGCTTAGATAAAACCAAATTTCAGCCATGGTGCGTGAACGCTGTTTGTGATGGTACGTACGCAGTGCATCGGTTAATAGTGGGTCCCACCAACAACAGGTGAACATCGCACCACCCTCCAATCGTCCACACACCCAAGAACCACAACTTTGAGACAACGAGTGATCCAATAATCATGAAAAAGCACCCCTCACTCACACATAGGGGTGTCAACCGGTCCGGTTTACCCGAACCCAACCTGTATCAAACATTATAGGGTCCGGGTATGGTGATAAATAAGAAGACCTGATTAAGACTCGGGGGTTTGGAGCCAAAGGTCTGATTAATGCATGAATCCAGGTATAGTTTGTGAAATTGTATACCAGACCCGAGCCTGACCTGAGTTTCGATTAAGACCCACAAATTTTTCAATGTAAAAATAATAAAAAATAGTATTTTATCAGGTATGGCTCAGGTCTGGTTCATGTAGTTCTTATCGGGTTTGGGTATGGTTTCTCTTATAGTGTGTCCGATCAGATTCGAGTCTGAACCCGATACCATACCCGAAAATCAGGATCAAGTATGATTCCACCTGGGTCCGAACCAAACCCGAACTGTTGACACCCCTACTCACAGACAGTGAACTACTTGTGTGTCATCCCAGCTTGAACGCTAAGGTTTTCCTCAATACTTCAACCTCTCAGGAATTCGGGACCTCCACATTATGAATGTCATTTGCTTATTGAAGGGTTGGCAAAGGAACCTAGTTTGTGGTATTCAAGCTTGGCTCACACTTGCTGCTATTTGGGTTGAGCTCGGGCCTAGAAATGAGTTGGCTCATGCTTGCCTCGATTTTTTGAGCCTAAAAGAGAAATCAAAGCACATTCAAGCAATCACACAAGACAACATAAACGTTTTTCAATCTAGGGATGATCTATAGTATACAATTTTGGGAGAGTTGTACCCAACCCACGATTTTCTTGTAAGGCTTATCCACTAACACATGATTAATTACAAGTCTTTCATATATTCTTTTATTTTGATCCTTAATTAAGACTCCCTCAATTAGGCTCTCCCAGTGGTTGACGTGTTCACTAGTTGGGCACTCATTAGAGAATTACAGATCACCACTTCTCTTAACTTGCTTTGGTGAACTCCAGTCAAAAGTCTTTTGTAGAGTCACCTTCTCAGTAGGACTCTCCTCTGTATTAGACTGCTGATGAGCAGGACTCTCATCAACAGGAGTCCTAATTGGACTTTGATCCACAACAGAGGTCTTCTCCTTAACAGCCCCCTCAAGCTCAATGACCCGGGGAGGGTGTTGAGCTTGGAACGCAGTAGACTAAATCTTGTTGTAGATAGTGGCTTCGAGTTGGGAAACTGAACAAGCCATGTGAGGATTCGTGTGATCCCGCGAGGTCAGCTCTACTATCTTGATCCTTATGATGCTCTAAATGATTCGAGTGCTCCCATCTATCATCCCTATCATGCATACAACTCCTAGATGTCTCATGTGATCTGCTCGAGTGTGTTCGAATAGGAAACTCAAACCCATAATCTGAATTGTACTGATAGTTTTCGTGGGATTTGTGTGATCCCGCGAGGTCAGCTCTACTATCTTGATCCTTATGATGCTCTAAATGATTCGAGTGCTCCCGTCTATCGTCCCTATCATGCATACAACTCCTAGATGTCTCATGTGATCTGCTCGAGTGTGTTCGAATAGGAAACTCAAACCCATAATCTGAATTGTACTGATAGTTTTCGTGGGATTTGTGTGATCCCGCAAAGTAGGTTTTATCATTTTGCCCTAATTGGCGCTCATATTGCCTAATTTGTGCCAGAATACACTCCTGGACTTGGGTCAATTCATGAACCCTTCATGTCAATTCCTCGACTTGACGCTACCAATATATATTCTTGTGCCTACGACCCCTCACATTATTCACATTGAATGCATTACTGTGGCCACATTCGCTTTGTCACCAAGCCATGGTGAACTATGCATAGGACTGCTCTATGGTGCGGGGACACCTATCCTCACTCTGATACCAAAATGATGTAGACACGACCGAACTATGGGGTCAGTCTCATGAATACGCGTATACGCCAAGTGTACAATGCGAAAGCGACTAAACCTAAATGAGAAATAATTTTTGAAAATAATTTTTGTTGTTTTTCAAAAAAATATATGTATATAGATTACTAAATAATGAAACTGCAGCTAAGGTGTTATATATATATATATATATATATATATATATATATATAGGAGTTATTTCAGTTTTAGAAAACTTCTTTCAATGTGGTTTTAATCCTTGATGTAATAACAGTCCGCGCTAATGACAAATTCAGTTTGACAACCACACGTTTGAATTTATATTGTGCAGCACGCTCAAAATGATAGGGAGTGACTCTATTTCAGATTTGAGATTGTGATGTTTATTTTGATGTGAGTTCAACATTTCAAACTGATGGTGAATCAAGTGGTATTAGTTCCAATACAGTTCAACAACTTCAGCTAAAATCTGTATTAACTATTGGTGTGTCACAGGTATTTTGCAACTAGTTAACGGTAGACACTTTCAGCAACAAAACAAAAATAATTATCAAGTGCCAAATTCAAATATTACACATAATAACAAGCCGATTCAAGTGAATAATGTGCAGTCAAACTAAATAGAACCTTGCACATTCAGTCCGCAAATTTTTGTAACAGCATCCAAGAGGAACGGTGCACTCGGTAATGCGCAGATCGAAGCAGGTTATATGTTACCCCCCGAACAGGGCATCTCATGCTCGGGGGTCCCAAAAAGCACCACGTATTTAAGCATTTGCATATCGTATCCCCATGTTTGTCACCATTAATTAGTGTTGGAGTTTGATGCGATTGCAAAGACTTAAGTACCCTCTCCTCCATTGGTGCCAAAAAAAATGACGATTCTAGAAAAGGAGTGGTTGTAAAGACTTAAGTGCCTCGAAGATGATTATTTAAGACCCAGTTTCTGCACTGCAGGATTATCCGAGAAAGAAATCTCCCCTTGAGGAGGTCATGAACATCAACCCTCACACTCTCTCTCTCCCTTCTCTTTCTGCTTCTGTGCACATCTAACAGAAGATCCTACATTGCTCCATCAAGCACCGACTGACCTGCACATTGACTGTTGTGGAGCCTGATTCAGAGTTTTTACCCTTACAGGAAGAGGGTTTGGGGGCTCCTCCCAGGGTGGGTAGCATCATTCAACTAAATGAGTTATGGATCCTGATTCAGAGTTTTTACCCTTACAGAAGAGGGGTCTGGAGGCTCCTCCCAGCGTGGGTAGCATCATTCAACTTAAAGAGTTGTGGAGCCTGATTCAAAGCTTTTACCCTTATAGAAGAGAGGTTTGAGGGCTCCTCCCAACGTGAGTAGCATCATTCAACTTGATGAGTTGTGGAGCTTGATTCAGAGTTTTTTCCCTTACAGGAGGAGGGTTTGGGGGCTCCTCCCAGCGTGGATAGCATCATTCAACTTGATGAGTTGTGGAGCCTGATTCAAAGTTTTTGCCCTTACAAGAGGGGGGTTTGGGGGCTCCTCCCAGCGTGGGTAGCATCGAAACGAACCTTAATCGTTTTGCCGATGGTGATTCGGCAAAATGATGGTGAGTCGGCGATCTGATGGTCATCCGGCAAAACGAACCTGAGCCATAAAAAATGTTTTTTTAAACTTTTCATCGTCATCTTCTTCTTCTTCCTTCTCCGTAAAACACTGTAAAACCCTCTCTCTCTCTCTAGAGAAGAAATCAAGGGAGGCAAAGAGTTTCCTCTAGAGAAGGCCATGAATATCAACCCTCTCACTCTCTCTCCCTTCTCTTTCTACTTTTGTGCACATCCAACGATTTGCAATATGACATTCGGTTAGAGAGATATAGCCCTGACAAGTTGGTCCTAATTCGGGTAGCGATTTACAGCGATTTGCTTACTAAATAACACTACAAATCGCTATAGTGATTTGCAGAAGACACTATAAATCGTTGTTGGAAGACCGGATAACACTATAAATCATTGTGGGGCTTGTTGGAGACCCGAAAATACTACAAATCGTTATAGGAAGACTCGACAATACTACAAATCGATGTTGAAAGGTCGAATAACACTATAAATCGTGTGGGACTTGTTAGAGACCCGAAAATACTACAAATCGTTATAGAAAGACCCGACAATACTACAAATTGTTGTTGGAAGGCCGGATAACACTATAAATCATTGTTGGACTCGTTGGAGACCCGAAAACACTACAAATCGTTGTAGGAAGGCCCGACAATACTATAAATCGTTGTTGGAAGACTGGACAACACTATAAATCGTTGTGGGGCTCATTAGAGACCCAACACTAAAAATCGTTGTAGGGGAGTCATTGAAAAAATCATGGAAAAGAGATAGAAAAAGAAAAATAGAAAAATTATGAGAAAGAAAACACTTTATTGCTCTTTTTTGATAGTTAAAAGAGGGAAAGAAAATAAAAAAAATATACAAGGCTAAAAAAAATTGGTCCGGGGGGCGCTGCCCCCTGAGCCCCCTGTCAGGGGTGGTCCCCCTTGGACCCCCGCCCGGTGACCGCACAACGGGACCCGTGCCAAGGGGGAGCCCCCGGACCCCCCTCCTGTAAGGGCAAAAACTCTAAATCAGGCTCCACAACTCATCAAGTTGAATGATGCTACCCACGCTGGGAGGAGCCCCCAAACCCCCTCCTGTAAGGGCAAAAACTATGAATCAGGATCCACAACTCATCAAGTTGAACAATGCTACAGTCAGTGTGCAGGTCAGTCAGTGTTTGATAGAGCAATGTAGGATCGTCTGTTGGATGTGCAAAGAAGTAGAAAGAGAAGGGAGAGAGAGTGAGAGGGTTGATGTTCATGGCCTTCTCCAGGGGGAACTCTTTGCCTCCCTTGATTTCTTCTCTAGAGAGAGAGGGTTTTACAGTGTTTTACGAAGAAGGAAGAAGAAGATGACGATGAAAAGTTCAAACAGACATTTTTGATGACTTAGGTTCGTTTCGCCGGATGACCATCAGATCGCCGACTCACCATCATTTCGCCGGATCACCATCGGCGAAACGATTAAGGTTCGTTTCGCTGTGTAGACTTTAAAGAGTCAACATCATCCTCGACTTTCTGGATGGAGAACATGTTTGTCCTTTTTTTGAACAGTTTGTTTTTTCTTTTTTGAATGAAGGGCATTTTTGTCATTTTCTCAAACCATCGTTTTATGAAAAGAATAACAAGAAAGGGTACTTAAGTCTTTGTAACCACACCAGACTCCAATGCTAAGTGATGTCAACATACATGGGAATACGATCCCCATGTGCTTGTATATGTGGTGCTCATTCAGACCCCCGAACACAGACGTGGGATTCAGTGAATCATCGGGGGAGAACATACACCACCCTCTCTGCGCAGATAGAAGAAAATGTGAACCAGTAGCATGACGCTGGTGGTTCCAAAATATGCCAGTTCAATGAACTCCAAGGTACAGACCAGGGTATGTGATAACAGAATATGGTCTGGCTCTGTTTCTTAGGTTGAAACTGCAGAAAACATGAACATGGCAGTCTCTTATCAAACCCATATAAGATATCAATGCAGTGATAAGAACACTTAACGGGAAATGCAACTCAATACTCAAGCAGTTCACACACGAGCATAGATTCAGGAAATAGGTGATTAAATGGTGCACCTATGCAGTGAATGATTTCAAAACGGATGATTTCAGTGGTATTTAAAAAAAAAAAAACTAACTCTCATCTTTGATGATAATCTCAAACAAGCATTCTATGATGAAACTAGCAATTTTATGGAATTCTAACAAGTGCAGAAAAACAGGATTTCAAACCCATGATTTTCATAAAGTACACACCAAGTCCTAGCATGCAATATACGATAAATTTCTATTTCAGTTTAGGAAATGTATCTAGAAATGTTGCAGCACAAACACAGTTCCAAACGACCGTTCACCATCAGGGGAAGATGCACAACCTCGTTCAACGGGGCTCGGTTCACGCCCAACCACAAGCTTTAAAGGCATAAGTTGGGTTCAGCTATGGATCAGTTCACCACAAGTTTCAAATGCGCCAAGTACTAACCAGCAAACCATGTGTAGCAGCACAAGACAATAATGGAGGAGATCCAAAGGAGACCTCCAACCCGACTCAAGCAATTTTTTGGATTCATGACCTTGACACTCACGAAGTTTGCAATCCACAAGTTCAACATCTCCCAAGTTCATATTTTTTTCTCTTCACTTTTTCTTTTCATTCTTTTCCAATTTTTTTCCCTCAAAATTAATAAAAAAGTTTTTTTCCTTTTTTTGCTAGAATGATTTTAAATGTGAAAAAGTTATAGCATGACCTCTCATTGGCCAAAAAGGAGGCCACCTCCTTGATTTATGTGTGTGAGTTATAGCATATTCCAATACTCACACGTCCAAACATCAATTAACATGCTAAAGATATATGAAATGCAATGTTTTACAGGACTTTCAAACATGTATTTACATAATTCTTTTCATCAAAAGCAATCACTTAATCATAAACATTTAAAATATGCATGAGCAGTTAAGAATGCATGCATTTACCATTGCAGAATTCGAATTGTATGCATGAGTGACTTTAACATCTTTAATTGAGTATTCTTTTTAAATAATGCATGTTATACCTAACTAAATACACATTCACTTTATGTTTTAGTTCTTATCCTTGTGGGTACGAACATAGACTACCTAGATCAGAGCTATGGTACAAGTGGTATTTTTAAACAATTATGGCTTTAGCCTAGTCGGGCACTATTCAACAGTGCCAGGTAAGAGACAATTAGAGTGAGAGAAGCTCCCAACACCACCATCCCGATGCATCAAACTTTACTAATGAGATTTTGTTCCTTCACGCTGCAGTCTAATATGGAGAGTTCATTTATCTTCGTAGCTGGGGAGAAGCAAACTTCTATGCTCAAATACGGTATCCATGAAGCCAGAATAGTACCACTTACCATCTTCTTCTAAGCATCAGTGTTTAATGTTACATGTTTAAACTCATTTAGTTCATTTATTCCATGCAACACTCAAATGAATTATATTTACACAATTCGACCTCCTTCAGAGCTCATGGATGTACATGCTTCAAATGTGAAACAATACTTATGTGTCAATGCATTTATTTAATTTTACATTCATTTATGAACATGTAGTGGTCATACAAAATTTATCATCCATATTCATTTACAATACATGTTTATTTCACACAGTTCAAAAATAAGTATTGATAAAGCCAATTTGTGCATAACAATTACATTCAACTATGCATAATCATTTCATTTAATTCGAGCCCCATGTTAAGCACTCAATCCCTGCATAACAATTATGTTAACAATATATATGCAGTATAATAAAGTTTGCAAAACATACTCAAAAGCCATAAAAATATCACATGTATTTGCTAACTGGGCCTTTAGCCGGTTCAAGACCCGTCGAACCTCAATTTTATTTGACTATTATAACTGTCACAAAAAAGTGTACATTCATTGAACAAAGCTAAAAATTTTACAAGTCTCAGATAATTCTGTCAGCTTTCTGTTGCCATAAACCGTTCATAAAAAATCCTCCATATGAGGGAGTTATAACCAGTTTAGTGCACGCCTATACTTTTATGTTCTGACTATTACGATCCAGTGCTCATTCCGAGAACATAGCTCAAAATTTCATAGATTGTGTAAAATTTTGTTAACTTTCCAATACAATAAACTTTTCATAAAAAATCCTCTAGAAGAGGGAGGTACGAATGATTTACCGATCAGGTGTCAGGCCGAAAATATATAATAGTGGGTTATATGCATTGGGGTGAGCAGAAATAGGCCATCCGAATTCATATTTCAGTTTTGTTTTTCACATGACTTCATCATATAAAATTTTAAAAATATTAGTATATGATTTTTACATGATCCATCATAGACAAATCCCATTTTCACAGTCGTTAGGCTAGAAAATCAACATGTCTTCCCGAACACTATTTCTTCATAAATAATTTTGATATTTTGGCAATTTCAAGCATAGAGATGCATATTTTTCCATGACAAAGATAACAAAATCATGAAAAACAACATGCCATTTGCATAAAAACATTAGATCATAAATTCTAACAAAGATTTTTGCAAGAAAGCGATAAATTTTTACCCTACTTTAATTCAAATATGGTTTTTGTTTTTGAAAACTCATAATGCATGACATACATAAATCTATTCGTTTCTTTTTCAAGTAGATTGTTCTTTTTGGGTGATGAACTGATTTTTTTCTGGAAAAAACTGATTAGACCCCTCTTCACTAATCCAAATCAGATTTTACAAAACCTTTTCTTTTTTATGACTTGATAATTTGAATCTAGGCTAATCAGCTAAGCCCGATTTGCTCGTATTTGAACTGCATAACCGTTTAGCATATTTTTTTCTTTTGCAATGTTTAATTTATGGTTTCCATCACATGCATTGGCGTGTATACACTCCTGATCCGAAGTGTATGCACGTATATTATTACTTAAATAAAATTTTGATTTGAATCCAAGAAAGCCCGATTTTTAACAAAATTGATTTTTTAGAGGAGTTTTCTTTCTAAAACCCTCTTTATTTTAATTTCAATAAATCCAACATCAATCCCACGCATGGGGGGTTTGGTACAGGGTTTATTTTATTAAAAATCAAAATAAAATCGTGCCTACAATTTCCAATTTATGTGTAGAAAAAAGAACCCCCTACCCTTTTGTACGAAAACACTCCTTTAAACCAGAAAAAGTGATCCTCTCAAGCGAATCGACCACCCACTTCGTGTGATGGCTATGTCTAGATGATCAACCCGCTCCACCAACGTACATAGGTTCACCTATCGGTTTGCACAAGATAGAAACTACAAGAAAGATAGAAGAAAAAGAAGAAATAAGAAGCAAGACGGAAAAGGAGAGGTGAGAGAGAAAACTCAAAAATAATTAGAAAAGGGGCAAATAGGGCGGGTTGTGAGCCCATCCTCCCTTTTTATAGCCTACTGAGATTAGATCAAGGGGCTAGGCTAATCTCAACCCTTGATCTAATCCTCATCCCCTTTTCCTTTTATCTAATTTTTATTTTATTTATTTTATTATATATATATATATATCATATCTAATAGACTTAGGTCAAGTTTTATTTTATGTATTATATCTAATGTATAGTATATAATAGGTGTTAACAAGGGTTGGTCGTCACCCCCATATGGGGTTTCAACCTTTCCATATGCCTAATGTCAAACTTTCTTTCTTGGAAACCAAGTTTGACTTTGTCAAGCCATTTTTTTTTCTTTCCTTTTCCCTATTCTCATATGTATTCCTTCTTAAATTTCTAGCCCCACCTTAGAAAGATCTAGGATGAGATGTCCCCCCACTTTGGGAGGCTTTCCCTTAGGTTTTTAGTCAGTTTTGACTGGGCTTCACATAGTTAGATTTTTAGTAACTTTTAAAATCTTTGAATTTAAAACTTTGACTTAGTTTTTTTTTCCTTTAGTCAACAAGGAGGTGCCACATAGGATGGGACGACCCACCTATGGACCTCTACCATTTACTTTAATTTAGTTAAATTAAAATTTTCATTCTATTTTAATTATTTTTCTAATTAACTTTATTTAATATTTTGGATTTCAATTCTTTCAAAACTATATTTTTAATTTAAATTAAATACATCTAAATACAAACCAAATTATTTTTAAATACACATGAAATTATTTTAAACCACATATTGTCTATTTTATTTAAATTCTTTTCTAAAAATACTATTTTCTCATAAATGTATTTAAAAAACGATTTCCACTAGGGTCGACAAGACCCATTATCGTTTTGAATATATTCTATTTTTGCAAATTGGATTTCAAATTCACGAAACTAAATTCAAATTTATTGAAATTACATTTTATTCATACCAAATTATCATAAATTTGTCTGAAATCATATTTGACTTTATTTTGATGAAATTTATTAATTATTTTATTAAATTTTAGCTTTTTTAAAAATTTATTTCTGAATGCAAATTTGAATAAAATCAACTTTAATTTTTCATAAGATATTTCTTGTAATTCATCTTAGGCTAATTTAAAATTTTATACTTTTTCTCATAAAATTCATCATTAATATTATTTTATTCATTAAAAATACCCTAAACAATCGCAGGTATTACCTCTAAATTAAATTTAAAATTCTAAATTCTAAATTCTAAATTCAATTTCAATAAAAATTCAAATTATTGTATAATCCAAACTTGAATTGACATTCAATTAAGTCTTGATTTATATTTCAATCAAACTCAAATCTAATTATTAATAGGTGTTAACAAGGGCTGACAGACACCCCCATATGGGGTTTCAACCTTTCTATATGCCTAATGTTAAACTTGCTTGCTACTTTGTCAAGCCATTTTTTTTTCTTTCTTTCCTTTTTCCTATTCTCATCTTCCTTCCTTCTTAAATTCTCAGTCCCATCCTAGAAAGATCTAGGATGGGATGTCCCTCCTCCTTGGGAGGCTTTCCATTAGGTTTTTAGTAAGTTTTGACTTGGCTTCACATGGTTAGATTTTTAGTAGCTTTTAAAACCATTGAATTTAAAACCTTAACTTAGTTTTTTTTTTCTTAAGTCAACAAGGAGGTGCTACATAGGATGGAACAACCCACCTATGGACCTCTACTATTTACTTCAATTTAGATAAATTAACTTTTCCATTCTATTTCAATTGTTTTCCTAATTAACTTTATTTATTATTTTGGATTTCAATTCTTTCAAAACTACATATTAAATTTAAATGAAATGCCTCTAAATACAAACCAAATTATTTTTCACATGCACATAAAATTCTTTTAAACCATGTTTTGTCTAGCTTATTTAAATTTATTTCTAAAAATGCTATTTTCTCATAAATATATTTCGAAAATGATTTCCACTAGGGTTGACATGACCCATTGTCATTTTGAATATATTCTATTTTTGTAAATTAGATTTCAAACTTATGAAACTAAATTCAAATTTATTGAAATTACACTTCAAATTCAAATTTATTGAAATTACACTTCATTCATACCAAATTATCCTAAATTCATTTGAAATCATATTCAACTTTATTCTAACAAAAATTACCAATTATTTTATTAAATTCTATCTTTTTCAGAAATTTAATTCTGAATGCGAATTTCAATAAAATCAACTTTAATTTTTTATAAGATATTTATTATAATTCATCTTAGGCTAATTTGTATTTTTACACTTTTTCATAAAATTCATCATTAATATTATTTTATTCATTAAAAATACCCTAAAGAATCATCAATATTACCTCTAAATTTAATTTATGATTCTAAATCCAATTTCAATGAAAATTTAAATTATTGTATAATTTAAACTTGAATTGACATTTAATTAAATTTTTATTTAGATTCTGATCAAATTTAAATCTAATTATAATGTTTGAGACATATTTATTAAATCCAAATTCAATTCTAATCTGAATTCAATTTCACAAATCGAAATCCAAATTTGATAAATCTCCAGAAATTGAATATGAAATCCAATGACACTTCAAATTCAAATACACACTCAACTCGAATCTGGACTAATATTGAAATTCAAATTAAATTTCATTTAAGTTCAACTTCAATCTAGGTTAAATCCGATTACAAATCAAAAGTCTGATTCAAAATGAATTTTTAGCTTGAACTAAAAATTTATTCTGAATCCTAATTAATTCTTAAATTATAATTTAATTCTCATCTTAATTTTAAATAATATTTTAGCCTTAAATTATCCTTTATTTCTCCTAAAAATATAAAAAATTTATGGGTTTTGGATCCTTCCCTCCTTAAAGAAATTTCATCCTCAAAATTTTACTAGGGTTATTTATCGACATAAGTCTGGATGTTTTGTTTTTATCATTTATTTGTTTAACAACTATAGAAAATTTATGGGTAATACATTATTATCTCTCAAAAAAGAATTTCGTCCTCGAAATTCACTATCACATTATCGAACTTGATAAATTAAAAATATAAATCAATTATGTCTCATAATTCAAAATATGTATATTTTATAACCTGAAACATCCAAACCTTAATAACATGTTTTATGTTTGCATAACAAATTTTTCTTACTCATGGCCCTAGTTGGCATCTAGGTTATAAATTTCCATAAATTATAAAAATCTAAACATTTTAGGAATTACTTTCATATTAGTGCATAAAAATTAAAAAGGAACACACCCACCATGCGACGTCAGTCAGTTAGATGAGCTGAAGCCAAACTTTTCTTTCTCCTCTGATACCAAGTTATATTTACTTAACGACAATTTGGTATCCCCAGGGAATCTAATCCTTGCTCTGATACCAAGCTATAACACCCCAAAAATTTTATCTTGAAAATTGTATAGTTTTTTTTTAAATGCTTTTAGAAATTACAGCGAAAATTCAAATGGGATAAAAGTTTGGCATGTTATAGATCTATCATTTCATTTTCAAACAAACTTCAAATTTAAAATTGAACATTGCATTCATACAAAATTTTTACTTTGCAATTCAACTGACCTTTTGAAAAGATTTTTAGAAAACTCGCCTTCATTTTGAAAAATACGAGAAAAACTTGGAAGATGGGACTCGCCTGTCACTACGAGGTTCAACCGTTCTTGGCGCCTTAACCAGAGGTAATTGAACCAAGGATTGAATGATTATGCCTTGTTTGTTCAAATGCTTAAGAAATTATTTTAAATCCTAGAATGCATAAAAAAGCATACATATGACATGAGTTTTGAAAGGAGTTAATGAAAAAACATGCATACATGCTTGAAATTCTTGAAAAAAAAATACTTTGAAGAAAGTTTGAAGAAATATTGTGGGATGTTTTGAAATTGAGTTTCTGAAAAGATCAAATGACTAGGCATGTGGCTTGTTGAGCCTCTGCATGATGCAGCCTAAGTCTAAATAATGCATGCATGCATTCTCTTTTGAAATTTAGAAAAGAAATCTTTTACAAATCTCCTTCATTTTGAAATTCATTTGATGAAAAGGAGTTTTTGTGCCTTACAAAATTCAATAAAGATGAATTTGCCACATATCCATGACTATGACCACAAATATGTTTTGAATTCATCTTATTAAATTCTAAAAGGAGGATTTGAGAAAATATCTTCAAAACCTTTTGAAACATGCAATGATTTTTTTAAATAGCCAAAGTGTTTAGGCTTTTTGTAACTTAAAAGAGGTTAATAAACTTGAATTTCATTCATATTCTGACTATGACCACAAATACGAATTCTACTAAGTTTATTAAATTCTAAGAAGAATGTGCATGTGTCATTCGTGTTTCACTATTGTAGACTTTAAAAAACATGCATATGTATGACAAACCATAGCAATTAATAATGAGAAATTAAACTATATGCTTATGTAATCCTAAACTATGCAGAAAAATAATTTTCTACTATTTTTGGCTTTTTTATTACAATTTACATTGATAAATTGAATAATAAAATAAAGAAAAGAAAATACAATCTTGAACTTTTCTGCAAAAAATTAGCAAACATGTTAGTAGAAAAATGTAGGCTTTTCAAAATTTATCCAACAATATCTGAAAATTGAGGGATATTATTTTCAAATAAGCCTTTTCTCATGCATTCATAAAATAAAATAAAGGATGATGCATGATTTAATAAACAATAAAACCAAACTGATTATAAAATTAAAAATTTAGAATTGAAGGCAAAATAACCAAAATACCTATAAAGTTAAAATTAATTGCAAAATAGTGTTAAAATTAGGGCTTCAGAAAACAATTTTGAAATATGCCTAATCCGAAGACCAAATGAGTTTAAAACGATGTCAAATCGGGTAGAGTGCACTCTGACATGATTAAAAAAATAATCAAAATATAAAAATATGAAATAAACAAGAAAAAATTGATTTTTCCCATATTTCTGCAGAACAGGGCTATGAAAAAATAGGTTCTTGAAAAATAATAAGATAAAATATCAAATGACCTTCAAAAATCATGAAAATTGATATAAACAATCCTAACAACTTTAAAACTAGCATACAATAAAAAAAAAAATTAATGAATATGCTGGAAACATATATTAAATTAAAAAGTGAAAATAGGCTACTAAATAGGCTATTTTGTATCTGTCATGATTTTAGATCCGAATAAAATATCAAACAGAGATTAAAATTCATGAATTTTTCTAGAGATAAAATAGACATGACAATAAAGAGATTCTTTTTTACGGATTAGAAAAATTATCTCTGGTTAGGGAGATATGATTCCAGCAAGATTCACCTGATTCTAGACAATGCCTGACGATTCAAGAAAAATAGATTCTGGTTCTTGGTTAAAATAAAATAACAAATAATCAGCAAAAAACACCAAAATCACACAAAAGAAACTAGACAAACAGACGGATAGGTCATTTTTTACGTATTCAAGAGATCATCTCCGGTTAGAGAGATATAACTCTGGCAAAATGATCCTGGATCTGAATAATGCTTGATGATATAGAAAAATAGGTTCTGGTTTTGGGATAAAATAAAATAGAAGATGACCATAAAAAATCACCAAAATCACATGAAAGAAACTAAACGTGTAGATGAAGAAGTCACTTTTTACGGATCTAAAAAATGATCTCCGGTTAGGGAGATATGACTCTGACAAGTTGAACTTGATCATGAATAATGTCATAACGATGCAGAAGGACAGGTTCTGGGTTTTTGCTAAAATAAAATAGCAAATCGATACAAAAAATTACTAAAATTATCAAAAATAAACTAGACATGCAGAGAGAGAGATCTTTTTCTACAGATTTGAAAAATCATCTCCGGTTAGAGAGATATGATTCCAGCAAGTTGACCTAGGTTCTACATAGTGTTTTGACAGTGCAGAAAACAGGTTTTGACTTTTATTTTTTAAAACACCTCAAATGACATGATAAAAATATGAAATTTGGTCAGAATCTCGTTGACATATGCATAAATATCTCATAAAAATTTAAGCTTGAAATAATAAATATTAATATACACAACAACAATGTTAACAAGAAGACCAGAATCAAATATCTCAATGCATGAGTTATTAAACATGATAAACCTAATTTATGCATGCATAAGCAATAAAAACGTGGGGATCAAGCATCCTTGGTCATCCATGAACATGAAGATTATGAAAAACAAAATAAATGATGCATAAATAAATAAAATCAAATAGCAAAGCATGGAATATATTTGCTATATCCGATTGAAAGAGGGATTCGACCTATGAGAGGTCGAATCTCCATCTTCTTGTTGGATGAGATAAAATACAGCAACTAAGATTAAAATATATGAAAGAAAAACATGAAAACAAGAGTTTACCTGCAGCTAAATGGATTATTGATTCCATCATATGATGATCAAATGAAAAGGAAGAAGAAAAGAGCAAAAGAGGGGCGTGGTACCATAGAAAAAGCAAGAAAACAAGAAAAAAAATAAACAAGAGAGAGAAGGAGATTTTTACCTTGGGTAGGAGGAGTAGAGAATAAGAAAAGAGGAATTAAGAAGAGGGAGAGGGCTGGATCATAGCATAGGCTCGACGTCCTCTTCTTTGCTCTATTTATAATGCTCTCATAACAAAGAAAGAATGGAAAAAAGGAGGAGAAGAAAGGAAGGAGAAAGAAAAGAAGAAAAAGATTTGAAAAGTTTAATAACTTGGAAAAATGAAAGACAAAGTAAAAAGAAGGGAAATAGAAGAGGAAGGGAGGTCGACCTTCCTAGTGGGGTCCACTTTGGCATTATTTTTTATTTTTAGCCTAAATAAGATTTTAACATAAAAAGAATGCTAAAAATTAAAATGGAAATTAATAAATGCAAATTACTTACAAAGTGTAATTAAAACACTAAAAAAGGGAAACTAAGAATTGTGAAGACTCTAGATGTGGCTCCACCTAGGTGGGCCCTATCTAGATTAGATTGGATCTAAGATCCATGCTCGATCCGAGATCCAAATGAATAGACAGGTTTGGATTTGGATTTGGTACACATAATTTTTTTGGAAAATATATTTAAAATACCAAATCTTGAAATGTGAAAGCACTAGATTTAAAATGTCCTTTTCAATCATATTTGAATCTGGGTTAAGGACTGGATCAAAAGGAAAATTTGAATCTGGATCTGGATCTGAAGCTTCAAATGATAGATGGATTTGAATCTCAGCCGATGAGCTCGATCCATGCTAAAAAATGGTAGGCAGATCCTAGATCGATGATAAACTTGCCAAAATGGATCATGACATGATAAACAAATGAAATGGATCTTGGATCAAGTGGATCCTAGATCAAAGATAAAATTAGAAAGTGGATCCTGGATAACAAATGATTGGATCCTGAATATCTGATGAGATGATCTAGGTTCTGAAAACAAATTGGACTCTGGATATAAATAATAAAGTAAATTGGATAAAAGATCCAGGTCCAAAATAGAAAATGGATAATGGATATCAGATCCAATACTTGACCATATTCGATATCAAATATCCAAATTGAAACATGGGTTGGATCTCGGGTACAAACAAAATATCAGATAATAGAAATTGATCCAAGTCCATGCTAGAAAATACCCTTGGCTTAGAAATGGGCCGAACTGCCCCTCTGAATAGAAATGATTTTTCCCTGTAGGGTGAAGAGTGACACTTGAAAAGTGAGGTTTGAACTAGATTCTAAGGTTTTTAAACTCAGGTGAACTAAGAAAATACTATCTTAAGTGGATTCCCAGACCTGATGATTGAAAATATACACAATTCTAAGAGAAATAGTGAGAAATTCACTCTAGAGTGAAGTGAGCAATGAGAGTGTATTGGGTTTAAGCTAAAATCAAAGTCACTTGTACTAAGATGAACTAATTTCAAAGCTTAAACGAGCTGGATCTTAGCTAGGGTTAGCTCAATTCTAGCTAAAATGAGCTGAATTGAGCTAAAATAAACTCCAAGAATATGGGAAAGAGGTTTGAACTAAAATTGGACCACTTAAACTCCTGATAAGCTCAAGTTAGACACAGGAGAATAGGATTTGCTAGAATTAACTAACTCTGAGATAATTGGCTTGAATTTGAGCTAGAAATAAGCTTATTTCACCTTAAATGAACCAGATTTAGCTGAAAATAAACCGAGTTTACTCATCGTGAGGTCAAGGAAGCTAGAAATGACTGACATTTTAGTTCTTCTAAGCCTAAAATGAACTTGGTTGGGTCTAACTGACAAGAATCTATGGTGACCTAGGGGTAAAATAATAATTTTCTAATAAAATAGGGTGAAATGACACCTAAACTATAATGAATCTAGGGGTTAGACTCCTACACTATGCTATAGAGACTTGCATCTGTGAAAAGGGGTGTTTAAAAATGAATTTAGAAAATTTAGGGTGTTTACAGATGCCACTCTTTGCTACTAAGTTGGTTGAAAGTCGGGCTTAGTGGCAAAGAAAAACACACCAAATTTTGAAAATTGCCTCAATCAAAAAATTTGAATTGAGTGTAAAAGATTGATTTTGAAAAACTCCTCATGAAATGAAGTTCAGGTTTAATCTCTTATCCTGAAAGGGGTTGAAAAGAACAAAATCCTCGAAAACAAAGAACTTTGATAAAAAAGGGGTGAGGAAACTATGATGGGACTTTCAGGTTTTACACGAAATTCGAAAGAGATTGCAAAAGGCAAGAAAAGAAGGTCCCTAAAAGCTTTAAAAAGAGAAGTTTATAAAGGAGGGTCTCATAAATGAGACATAGAGGAAGCTTTTAAAAAAAATGGCCTTTTTTTTTCAAAGATTCAAGTTTAACCCTTAACCTGAACGGGGTTGAAAAGAAAGAAATCCTCGATAACAAAGGGCTGATAAAAAGGGGGTGAGGAAATCGTGATGGACTTCTGAATTTTGCACTAAATCTGGAAGGGTTGCAAAATGTGAGAAAATAAGGTCCCTAAAAGCTTTGAAAAGAGAAGTTAAAAAGGGGGGTCTCATGATTGAGACATAGAAGAAGCTTTTTAAAAAGAAAAGACCTTTTGCAAAGATTTAGGTTTAACCCTTAGCCTAACAGGAACTGTCTATGGCGAGACTGTGGAGAAAATAGGAAATGTGTTGAAGATTTGAGAGCTCGGGCACTCAAATTAAAAAAAGGAAAGGACTTTGAAAACTTGGGTTTTTGAATCCTAAAGAGGGATAATAAAAAGGTGCAAGGATACATCAAAAGAAGTCAAACTCTCACTTCATGCTAGGATAGCCTGAAAAAATTGTCAATAAGACAGAAATGATAGTTGATCAAAATGTTTGAAATATGCACGTATGTGCAAAAGATATTTTCTCTTCTACCTGGAGTATTACCTCCAATTATGCTAACTTCATAAAATCAAGAATCAAATTCAAGTTATTGCCATCGATTTTCTTCAGAGAATCCACCCATTTCCTTGATATGGAAAGATAGGAATCGTTCTCAGTTTCATAAAAGCAAGTAGGTGAAAAGATATTAACAAAGAATTTCACATAAATAAAGATGATTCATGGCAATTTGGCAATTTGATATCCGGGGTTTACCCATTATGCATTCTTTGACACATAAACTGGAGATTTAAGCCCTTTTGGGGTTTGGCAGGAAGTTTGGCTTATCAGCCTTCAACTTGAAGATATTTTAAATCTTTCTTAGAAGAGCACGTTACATCCTTTTTCAACTCAGAGATGACCAGAGACTTCCTTATCCCCAGAAATTAGACTCTCATGTCATCCTTCAACTTGGTGACAATTGAGAATTCTCCTCTTACAAACATATTGTGTCTTTCTTGGTTAAAAATTTATTCTTTGTAGCATAAAGCAAGCACTTTGTAAGGGAAGTTCATCACATCAGCCTTCAACTTGGTGATGATTCGAGTCTTCCTTGTTGTCTTTTAGAGATCTAAACTCTTATATCATCCTTCAACTTAGAGATACTTGAGAGATCACTTTTGCAGGTAATTCACTATGCTTGAATGTTTGGAGAAATGAAGTGGGTTCTATACCATAGTATATTTTCACTGCCTTATTGCCAGAAGAACGGCCTTTAAAAATGTTTTATTGCTATAATCAATGTCAATTCATTTCTGGCTTCTTGACATTATTGAATTTTTCCTCTGCTGGCCATACCGAGGATCTTTCCTTCATCCCTTTTAGTTGACCAACAGGAAAAACTTAAATTTTTGCCTTATCTCACAGAAGTTTCACCCTTTTTTAAAAAGAATACAAAAGGTAGTTCAAGATGAACCCTTATGCAATGAATAAATTTTTTGAAATCAATAGGTATTTCTGGTAACAAATTGACAACAAATCTCATGATTCTTTATGAAAGAAATTGCTTGATATCAAATTGATGAAATCCTTGATGAAGGTTGGACCTCTATTTTTCCAAAGAGAGGCTCAGCGGGTGATAAAAAGGATTCCTCTTTTTTCTAGAGATGAGGTGTTTGCAAAAATGAGTCTTTCAAAGAGAAATTAAGTTTTTGTCAAAACTCCATAATCTAGGCCTCTTTTTGTGAAAGCGGCTAATAATAAAAGGTTGAAAGGAATCATGGAAGAGCGAGTTCCATCATACTCTCCCTGGAAAAATGGATCCTCTATGAAGGGGGAGGCCAAAACAAGTTAATAAAGGGGCCACAAAGAAATGAGCTTCCATCAAAACTCTCCCTGAAAAAAAGGTTCTTTGTGTAAGATAAAAGGTTGTTGTTTTGCAAAAGGTTTTGCGAAGAAACGAGTCCCTTCAAACTCTCTCTGAAAAAAGGGTTCTTGCGAAAGAATACAATGGAAGCAAAAGGAGCGAGTTCCCTCAAACTCTCCCTGAAAAAAGGGTCATTTGCAAAAGATGATAAATGATTGAAGTATTGGGCCAGTTCGAAAACTGGTTCAACCCGAAGGTTGGATCTTTGAAAAGATTGGCATTGATAAAAGATGAACCCGAAGGTTTATTTTTTAGAAACCAGCTGGATAAAAAGCTCAACCTGAAGGTTGAATTGGAAAAAGATTGGTTAAAAAGCTAGATTTGTTAAAAAGCTCCACCCAAAGATTAAATTAAAAAAAAACCGGCTCAAAAGCTGGATTTTATAAAAAAGCTCAACCCGAAGGTTGAATTTAGAAAATCGGTGGAAAACTAGTTTTGGTAAATAGAGGATCAACACGAGGGTTGATTTTGAAAAATCTGGTGAAAAACTAGTTTTGATAAAAGAGGATCAAACCAAGGGTTGAATTTAAAAAGGAACCGATTTTGATAAAAAGGATCAACCCGAAGGTTGGATTTGAAAAGGGATCGGTTTTGATAAAAAGAGGATCAACCCGAGGGTTGAATTTGAAAAAGGACCAGTATTGGCTAGTTTTGATAAAAGAAACCTCAACCCGAAGGTTGAATTGAAAAGACCGATGCAAACTAGTTTTAGTAAAAGAGAGATCAACCCGAGGGCTGATTTTGAAAAAGACTGATATTTTGAAAGCACTTGGTGATCATGATGGGGATTTTGCAAAAAAATTCAATTTCACCGCCTTTACCTAAAGAGGTTCACGATTTTGGACATATCCCTATAAGTAGCCCTATCGCTTCTATGGATGACCTCAAGATTATTCCTTATCGGTATGAAAGGAGTTGATTACAAGACATGGTGATGCCTCGAGAATTGATGATAAAAGAATCTTTTGATCCTGCCACATACACAAGATGATCTGAGGCAAAAACAAAGTTTCATAATAAAAGATGCTCCAGTGTAGCAAAGGAAAGAAATATTGGATAGAAGAAAGAAGGATAAACAATCATTGCTATTGAAGGAAGCTCTTTTGAAGAATACAAAAGATAACATAGACATTCAAGTATAAAACTTCTTCAAATGTAGAGCATTGATAGGATCTGGCAACTCCATCCCATCTGCATTGATCAGACAGTAGGGATTACGGGGTAAAGCTTCCTTAACCACATAAGGACCTTCCCAATTTGGTGACCATTTGCCACGCAGGCGGTGCCTGAGATGAGCTGTCGACCTGAAGACCAGATCATTAACTTGAAATCTTCTTTTGATGACTAACTTGGCTATCCTCTGACGTTAGGCTTGCGCATGTTCGGGTGCCTTGCGCCTTCTTTCATCCAATAGATCAAGTTATACTAACCTCTGTTGTTGATACTGATCAAGTAGTAATTCTAGAAGTGATGCAAATTTGAGAGCAGGCTTTTGAACATGAAGAGGTAATACCACCTCGGTCCTATAAACAAGTTCTGCAGGAGTAGCATTGGCTGGAGTCTGAATAGTAGTTCAATATGCCCAAAGTGCATCGTGAATTTTCTCATGTCAATCACGACCCATTCCAATGGTTCTTTCCAAGATGCGGATTAAAATTTTATTGGTGGCTTCTGCCTGACCATTCTCTTGAGGATAATAAGGAGCTGAAAAATGATGATAAATCCTAAACTTCGAACAAAAGGTCTCCATCCTTTCATTCTTGAAATGAATGTCATTATCAGAAACAATGTCAAGTGGTATGCCAAAACGACAAAAATTATTCTTGTGAATAAAAAAACTACATGTCGGCCCTCCACAAAGTAACAACTTCAACCCATTTTGTAAAATATTCTGTGGCACTAAAAAAATATTTATGACCATTGGAAGCAGAAGGAGTAATTGGGCCTACAACATCGAAAGCCCACATAGAAAATGGCCATGGAAATACGAAAGATTACAAATAAGTGGCTGGCACGTGAATGGAAGGTGCACGCATCTGACATTTGACGTATTTCTTCATAAAGCGATAACAATCTTCTTGCATGGTTTTTTGATAATATCATGCTCGAATGATATATTTGACAAGAGTTCGGTAACCAACGTGGATACCACAAATACCTTCATGCGCTTCTTAAATGACTTTCATGGATTCGTCTTTGTCCAAGCATCTAGCGTACTCAACACTAAACCCACGGCAATAAAGGACATCAGCAAGAATAAAATATTGAGCAAATATGTGGCAGATCGCCCGTCGCTCCCTTTTGGCATTTTTGGTAGAAAATCTCCAGTTTCAATATAATTCTTGATGTTCTGATACCAAGGCTTCTTTCTTTGTTCTGCTTGGTTTATTTGCATGGCTGGGTTGAAGGCAGACTGATCAAGTCTGCCTATTTTAAAAGAACGACAAGATTCTCTATCTTTAAAAGACATAATGGAGCCCAAACTAGCCAAGCCATCAGCTATTTAGTTATAATCCCTCTTGATATGATAAAGCTGGAATTCCTCAAAGCTATTTATGAAAGCTAAAATGATCTTTTGGTAAGGAATTAGCTTTTGATCTTTCACTTGCCATTTAGCTTTGACCTGGTTGATAACAAGCAACGAATCACCAAAGGCATGTACTCTTTTAATATTAAAACTTTACAAAACTCTCAGACCTTGTATTAGAGTTTTATACTCAGCCATATTGTGAGTATACTAAAAATTGAGTTTGAGAGAATAAGGGATCATTTTCTTCTCAAGTGTGATTAATAATATCCTGATCCCTATGCCAGTCATATTCTTAGAGCCGTCAAAAAACATATTCCAAATCAGGGATTGTTGGACACTATGAATGCATTCATCAGAGAAATCATCCTCTGCTCTCACATCCTCTGCTAAGGGAAAATCTGTCAGTTGATCTGCAATAGCCTGGCCTTTGATTGACTTTTGAGAAACATACTTCAAGTCATATTGCATTAAAAGAACTTGCCATTTGGCAATCCGACCGCTGAGAAACGGTTATTCAAGGATATATTTAAGAGGATTGAGCTTAGATAAAACCTTGACTTTGGATGCCAACAAATAATGCCTTAAATTCTGACACATCCATACCAAAGCTAGACATATTTTCTCCATCTGAGAATATCTCTTTTCATAATCAATGAAGGTTTTGCTCACGTAGTAGATGGCATGCTCTATTCGATTGCCTTCTTCATATTGTGCCAAGAAACCAACACAAGTAGTTTGATTGACAGAGATGTATAACACTAGTGGCTTTCCCAATTCTAGCGACTTTAGAACATGCAGATTAAGAAGGTATCACTTGATGCAGTCAAATGATTGTTGACATTCTGGGCCCCATTCAAATTTCACTCATTTTCTCAATAAATTATTAAAAGGTTCACACCTCATTACCAAGTTAGAGATAAATCGATGAATGGACTGAATACATCCTTGGAGGCTATGTAATTCTTTAAGATTTGTCAGAGGTGGCATATTGATAATGGCTTTCACTTTTGCAGGATCCACCTCGATCCCCTTTTTGCTGACCATAAAACCAAGTAGCTTACCTGTCTCTACTCCGAAAACACATTTCTGAGGATTGAGTCTCAACTTGTAGAGAATGAGCCTCTCGAACACCTGACCAAGAATGTTGTTATTATCTTCCTTTTCTTTGAACTTAATCAGGATGTCATCAACATAAGCATCCATGATCTTGCGCATCTGGTCATGAAAGATAATTGTCATTGCCCTTTGATAAGTTGTGCTTGCATTCTTAAGTCCGAACGACATCACTGTGTAACAAAAAGTTCCTCAAGGCATAGTAAAAGAAGTTTTTGACTGATCTCGAATAGCCAACTTGATCTGATTATACCCAGAATATCCATCCACAAAAGAAAACATGGCATGACCCACCATATTATTGATCAAAAGGTCAATGTTGGGGAGTGGATAGTCATCTTTTGGAGTAGCCTTATTAAGGTCCCTAAAGTCAATGCCGATTCGAACTTTGTCATTCTTCTTAGGAACTGTAACAATATTTGCTAGCCAGTCAGGATAATCAATATCTCGAATGAATCATGCCTTTAATAAATCCTCAAGTCCTTATTTAACTTGTGGCTCAACTCGAGGATCCATTTTCCTTAGTTTTTGCTTGATTGGCTTGAAGTTTGGCTTCAAAATAAGATGATGTTTGACCAATTTGGGATCCAAGCCTGACATATCTTCATAAGTCCAGGCGAACAACTCCTGATGTTGTTTAAGGAAATGGATGAGCCTTTCCTTCTCATCTGTATTCAGGCTAGTGCTGATCTTGAAGATTTTTGGACTATCTTCTGAACCAATATTGACATCTTCTGTTGGATCCTTGACCAAAGAGGATAATTCATCTTGCCCTTAAATATGAGTGAACTCTGGCAACTCTTGGATGGTTGGGTCAAACTTTGCAGGCTCTCCTGACTGCTCTGTTGTTTTGTTGACTTCTGTCTTTGCCTTTACCCCGTGCATCCTTGTCGGTTTCGAAACAATGGGAAAAGAAGTACTTCGGGAAAGATTAGGATTGATGATGAGCTTCCTTATCGATTTGAGAGGCATTTTGAAAGACCTTGACTTTAGGAGAAATCACAAGCCGTAAAAGCCATGATAATAAAGCACCCAGAAAAATAAAGATAAAGGAAATAAACACTGAAATATAAAGAAAATTAATACTTTTATTGATGAATAAGAATAATTGTTGACAAATGATTGGAGACTAAAGTGACAAACTAAGAAGAGCATAAATGGAACTGGGACTACCTTATCCCTACAAGTTGACAAAAACAAAAGGAGAAAGCAGGAAAAACATTGGCATTGCAACTCTCAATTCGTCCCCTTAACAAAAATAGTTCCTTTATTAGATCTTCTGCCCGTGAATCCCAATCTTGTGTTCATTGAATGACGAACAGGGCTGATAGGTTCCAGTATATCATCTTTGTTCTTTCCCAGACCTTTAAAAGGCTGATAGCCATGTTTTAGTAAAAGATCAAACCCTTTCTTGGATTTTTCAAATTGGGGGAATAGAGGGTGATCCTTGAAGGTGCTGCGATTAATGCGACCCCCGAGCTTAAAAAAGTGAGGCCCTTGCCATTGAATCATCGTTGTAGTGTTCTTTGCTGACTCTTTCAATTTCAACATCTATAGACTTTCACTTAGATTGACTTCATCACTTTCCCTAATACTAGGGATGTCAGCTGTGAAAGTTGGGCAAGGGATCATCGGCTGTGACAGTCTTTCTTCGGGGTCTTCGCCCAAAATAGTAGTAATCATTCTTCCTTTTGACCACTTGATACACTTATGAAGAGTGGAGGGTACAACATTGGCATTATGGATCCATGTTCATCCTAGTAATAGATTGTACGTTGGTGGCACATTGACGACATGGAAGAGGACCGTATGGACAGAATAATTGCTAAAATTTTTGAGGAAAATCTTTCCTTTTGTTGTCTGCCCACGATTGTCAAAACTATAGATAGTAATTGGATCTGACAGATATTCCTCTTCCTTTATACCCAGAGCTTTGGCAGTCACTTCGAGACAAATATTGAGGCTGCTGCCTCTATCAATGAGCACATGAGGGATTGTCATTCCCCTGGTCCTCACCACAATATATAGGGCATTGTTATGAAAGGCGCGAGGCTTCGGCAGATCTTCATCAGAGAAGGTTATGGGTGCGTTAGTCATTGCCTGATTCACAATCTGTACTATATCTTCTGGAGTTGTGATTGGTTTCACTTTGATCTTTCTTAACAAATCATTCAGGACTTTTTGATGTTTTGAAGAAGCATGAGCCAATTCAAGGATAGATACGTTTGACAGTGCAATAATTGGCTTTTGCTGGGAACTGGCACGCTCTTCTGTTGCTTTGGAAGCGTTGGCCTCCTCTGTAAGGGTTTGCTTCTTTTGCCAGACTCCTTTGATAAACTTCTTTGGTAGGGCTGGAGTCTTCTTGAGGGTTGCAGCGGATGCCTTAGCAGGCTCGCTTGACATATTCACCTTGCCCAGGGATGATATAATATTGATCCTCTTAGGAGTCGACTGAGCTTGATGAAGGATCATAACATGATGTTGAATATTTTTATCAGAACAAGGTCGGATGTGATCCTATGGCAGAAAGGGGTGCTCTGTGGTGACCACAACAGAATGACTAGGGAAAGGCTTGGACAAGATAGCCGGTTTGTTCTCCTCTTCATCTTCTATAAGCAGATTCTTGTTGATGCAATCTTGTATGATGTTCTTGAAGACAAAACAATTTTCAATCATGTCTCATTGCCCGATGGAACTTACAGAATTGTTCCTTTTTTCTCCCCATAATAACAGGAGGATCAGCAACTCTTGGGAGCTTAATCATCTTCTTGGCCAACATGTATTTCAGAACGTTCTCAAGAGACTGGTCTAAAGGAGTGAACTCTCGGTCATAACCCCAGCCATCATGCTTTGGCTTCTCCTAAGTTTTAGCTTCCCGTTGGGAACTTGATCATGCATATAATTCAGGGTTTATTAACATTTAAATATGCATGATTTTATGAAATAATGTTTCAAAAACCCAATTTTATGTTAGTTTTTGAGTAAATGTGCTAAAATGATTTAAAAATAGAAAATGCATGAAAAATAGTTTTATTTTTACATTTTTATACATATTTTAGTTTTTGTTATATTCATAGTAGTTTAGTTTTAGTTTGCAATTAAAAATGAAATAAAAATAATAATATAGAAAAATATTTTTTTCATTTTAAGTGTTTTTTTTTTTAAAAAGAAAAAAAAAATTTAGAATAGTTTTTTTTAGTTCTTCATAAATAAGTTTTGTTTTTAAATCTTTGAAAATTTTATATAGTTTTTGATTTTTGAAAATTGCAAAAAATAAACACAAACCGGTTCACCCGGTTTGCTTTTAAAAAAAAATAAATAAACAAACCTGCTTGAACCGGTTTGCATTTGTTTCAAACCGGTTCCAGCCGGTTCGTTACTTTTAAAAACCTCAAAAACAGGGAGCGGAAGGGCGCCTCCTCCATTCACGCCCAAACCTTCCCTTTCCCCCTCTGTTTTTTCACTCTTCCCAATTCTCCATTGCCGGATTCCCCTTTACCCCTTCTTCTTCCTCTATTTCTTCTTCCTCCTTATCTTCTTCTTCAATCCGGCGGTGGAGATATTCAGTCCGGCGACGGCGGCGGTGGTGGAGGTCGCCAACAGCTTCTTCCCTCAGGTTCACGGTGCGGTGAGTGCTGAGTTCTCCTTTTCTTCTTCTACTTCTTCTTTTTCTTCTTCTTCTTCTTCTTCTTCTTCTTCCAGCAGCAGCAGCAACTATTCATCATTCGGTGGCAAGGAGATCTTCAATCGATGGCGGCGCCTGAAGTGGAAGCCACCTCTTCCTTCCTTTTCCGGTAAGTAATTCCTTCTACTTCTTCTTCTTCTTCTTCTTCTTCTTCTTCTTCTTCTTCTTCTTCTTCTTCTTCTTCTTCTTCCAATTAGTTTTCTTCTTCTTTGTTTTTTAATTCTTTCTGAAGGATAATCAGCTGAATCTTAATTTCAAAAAATTAAAAAAAAAAAACAGAAAGAAAGAAAGAAAATAAAACAGATCGGAATCGTGAAGAGTTCCGGTCTGTATTTGAATTCCGGTCTGTATTTGAACTCCGGAGACTATCTGAAATTCCGGTGGATGTCTTCTGTTAAAGAAAATCAAAACAGAAAGAAATAAAATTTTGTTTACTCGATCATTTCTGTTTCCAATTGTTTTTCCGATCTTTGATTTTTATAATTGATGCTGTAGTTAAATGAACTTTGATTCGAGATTGATATTCTGAAATTCATAATGTCACCGGATTACAATACTATGCTCTAAAAATTTTTGATCGATCACCTAGATTGATGTCTGTGTTTTTTTTCCGGCGATAATTTTTCCGGCGATCAAGATTGAATCCAATTTGTGTTTGGTTACCTGATTTCAATCAGCTAGAAGTTCAGATTAATATCTGATTTTTAGTGTTTAATACGTCTGATCTGTTTTTAGCCGAACTCTCTTCACATTTGCAATGAAAACCTGAGCCTTCTTGAATTGCCGGAACTATCTCTGAATCCATAAACTGATTTTCTGTTCTCAATTAGATCATGTCTGTTTTTTTCTTTTTCATTCAGTTCAGTTTTTCTTTTAAATTTCTTTTCTTTTCATTTTGATAAAATCCTGTTTTTTTTAGTAAATTCATATTCATATTTTCTGTTTTGCAACATCCTGTTTCTGTTTTACATTTTATTTTCTATATTCTTAGTTGACATAGGTCGATTTGCTGTTTTTTTTATCCAAGGATTTCTTTTGTTTTGCTTTAGTCAATATCTTTTACAAATTTGTTTCTTTAGCTATGTCTGTGTAAGTTTCCAGCTTGTTTTTCATTAAGTCATTCCTTGATGATTAAAATTCTTGATTTTACTGTTTTCAAAAGTTTTAGTGTTGTATTTTTCAATATTGTAAGTGCATAGCTTGTTAATAAAGTGTTAATTGTCTTTACTGTTCATTAATTGAAATAATTAGATTTCATAAAGTGGAGTGTTAGTTACTTGTGTTAGTTAAGGTAGTTTCAATTGTCATGGAAGTCTTTTGATAATATTCTTCAGTGTTCTTTAACATTTAGCTAGTTAATATAGGTTTCTATTTCTATCTCTGGTACTGCTCGTGTTCATTTTAATTATGCAGGATAGCACAGACTGGAGCGGAAGCGATTACGTGACATGAAGTACGAAGAATAAAGCTCTTTTTGTTTTTATTTTTAGAATTAGAATTTTAATTGGGTTTGTAAATATTGCACTTTACGCCCTCTGCGAAGGGTATTCATTTGTTGTAATAGCTAGTTGTGTTTACTTTTCTGAACATTTTACATTTCCATAATTCAGCAATAAAGATTAGTTTAGAATTGTGTGCTTGAATACAAAATATTCCCGTTCCCTGAGTTCGACTCGGTCTCATCCACTAGTGAGAACCGGTTTTTATTATTTGATGTCTGGTTTTCACATGCTTTTCATATAAAAATCTTTTCAAAATTACAACGATTTAAAAGAAGACATCAAATTTTTGGCGCCGTTGCCGGGGAACGGCGTAATATTAGTATTCACTTTATTGCCTAGTGTTTGTGTTGCATTTAGGTTTAGAACCACGTATGTGCATATCTTAGAGACGAGCTTACTTTTCTGCACAGCCCACCTATTAGGATCCCCTTAGAGGTGACTGTGTACGATTGGTACCGTACACATAGATTTCATATTTCTTATGCATAATCTCTGTTATGTGTAACTGCGTGGTGTTTGTTTAGTTTTTTTTGTTGTTGTTTTTAGTTCACTCGCTTTGTGGTTCGCGTGGTTTGGCCGCTTAGTGCGTTAGTTAGGTAAAAAACCCAAAGTTAGGACGTGTGCTACACCGGTCTACTCTAAGGTGTACGCAATGGCTGACGATCATCAATTGATCCGTCCTTTGAGGGAGTACTTCATGCCCAATACGTATACTCCCACCTCCTGCATCACGAGACCTGATGTAGGAGCGAGCCATTTTGAGATTAAGGCCAGTGTGATTCAAATGTTACCTTCGTTTTATGGCCTTAGCAATGAGGACCCATATCGTCATCTCGACGAATTCCTTGAGATTTGCTCGACTGTGCGAATCAATAACTTTGGAGATGATGCTATGAGGTTAACTTTGTTTCCGTTTTCTCTTAAAGATAAAGTCAAGCACTGGTTAAAATCTTTTGAGACGGTTCGTATTACTACTTGGGAAGGAATGCAAAAAGAATTTTTAAAAAAATATTTCCCAATTAGTAAAACGAACCAGTTTCGTAAAGCTATAACCAGTTTTTCTCAAATTGAGGGAGAACAATTTCACGAGTCTTGGGAGAGATTGAAAGATCTTCTCCGCAAGTGTCCCCATCACCAGGTGCCTCGTTGGCAGTTGGTGCAGTATTTTTATGACGGGCTTACTGAAAAGCATCGTCAAATGGTTGATTCGTCTTGTGGGGGCACTTTTATGCTCAAAAGTGAGGACGAGGCGTGGTCTCTATTCGAGACCTTGAGTGAAAACACGATGCATCATAACTTGTCTTCACGGCTCGATAGGACTACATCTCTGTCTAGTGGTCCTAGGAAGGTTGGGATTTCCGAAGTTGGGTCCGAATTAGAATTGCGTACCAAGGTTGACCAATTGACTAGGAAGTTAGATTAATTCCTAGCCAATTCTTCGAGAAATCCAGTAGAAAGAGTGTGCGAGATATGTGCTAGCCCTGCACACTGTGTTGCGGATTGTCCGGCAGCGCCATTATATCCTGAATTCGTTCAGGAGCGGGTGAATGCTGCCCAAGGTTTCGCTAAAACCATGCCCGATTCATTTACACCATCATATACCACAGGTTGGCGAAACCAATCCATTCCCCTATCCCATCAGCCCTCCCAGACACACTATAGACCCAGTAACACTTCACAAGGTTACTCGCATCCCATTTTTCCACAGGTTCATCCCCTATCCCAACATGCTTATACTCAACCTCATCCTCATGAGCCTTCATTTAGTCAATCCTTCCAAGATAGGATATTACAACTTTTGAGCTCCCATACGCAGTCAATAGCCAAACTAGAGACTCAAATGGGACAATTGGTTGAGACTTTCGCTAGGCAAAGCCAAGGGAACCTTCATAGTCAGTTTGTTGTCTCAAAGGGAGAGAATTCCATGTCATTTGACTTGCAACCCACCGATTCACATCATGAGCAAGTCGAATCTGTTACATCTCTTCAGTATGGGAAGGCGTGTCACCCCACTCAGGAATCGACTCATGAACCCTATATCATTTCTACTGACGAGTCGATCTCCATGATACCTCAGCAGAAGGGGCCTTACTCACAGCATACATTTTCATCATATAAAGCCCCATTTTCTCAGCCTTTAGGATCACCAATTGTTTTGAGTAAGCAAGAGGTGCAGATGCAGAAGGTGCTTGACCAAGTCAAGCCTGATCATATTCACCACTTGTTATGAAGTTGCATTCATTGGCACTCGGTCGGTCCTAGACTCTCGATTCTTGACCAGTCTCTCAGATGAGACTAATCTCAGTTCTTCATGTCAAGAGATTCATGGTGCTAAATTTGGAGGTAGAAGGGATGGAAACACAGTGCGTAGTGTCACAGATGACACTCTTTTCTTCATAGAGCCCGGTTGAGTCTGACTTCATGTCCATTGATCTCATGGACGATGAAGGTTTTTCCAAGGATCCGTCTGGCTGGGGAGGTGAAACTTAGCGCTTTATGGGAGGCAACCCATATTCTGTACAGTTTTACATTTGTTGTTAGGCTTTGTAGATTTCATTTGGTTTTATTTTTCGTTTTCTATCTTTTCTATGAGTTTCATGTTTTGTCATGTATACATTACATTCATTACATTCATAGAATGTGCATTTTTAATTCATGTCAGGTCATTCTACTTTTTTCCCTCATTTATTTCCCTCATGTACATTTACTTAGTTTCATTCAAGCATGGGGGAGTGCCACTGGGACAATGTCATTCAAGCATGGGGGAGGGTGTAGAATGCACACCTTGATATTTCTGTTTACGTTCTTGCACATGTTTACACATTTCTCATGAAAAGTAGATTTTTAAAGAAAGAGTTTGAACTTATATGAATGTTATTTCAAATCTAATGTTTTTAGAGGATTTTTTAAGCCCCACGAAATTTTTTTTTTCTGACATAGATCTAAAAATTATGGTTGTTTATGCGGATTTCAAAGAAATGATGATAGATACATGTTAGAATTTATTTTGAATCATAAATATGAATATGCACAGTTCTATTTTTGAAAAACTAAGCAAATGAACAAAAGTGTAAAAAATGAGCTCAAAAGAAAAAAAATATAGCATGTGTTAGGTTGTTTGGATAATTCCACAATCCTGAGTAGATGGAAATTAGATGTAAGTTGAAACTTTTAATTCCATTTCAGAAAAGGAGAGTGGAAAACTTTGTGATCCTACGTAACTGAGAACAGATACAAGTTGAAATATTTGACTCTCAAGTTATAAAGGTGAATGAAGGAAGTCACTTTTATGTCTTAGTTGATATCTTTTGATATATATTGAAAAAGTATAGAAGATATTGACATTGCACAAGGCATAAAAGCAGACCACACGCAAGCTATATGAGAAAAATAAGTGCGCAAAAAGAAAAAGCGTGAAAAGAAAAAAAAGAGATAAAAGAGCTTAAAAAGAAAGAAAAGTTCAATGCTTAGAAGTGGGATTGAGAAAACCTGTGCAGAAAACATATGAGTGAGGATAAGTAAATAATAATATGTTTTTATTGGATTTTCTAAGAATAAAATATAAATAACTATGATATTTAGAAAAGTGAAAGAAATTCTTTTTCTGTGGTGGTACATAAAAGACTCTAATTATATTTCAATTTTGAAATAATAGGAAATATTTGTGAAAACAAAGTCTTTAATTACTTACTACTTGTGAGGATGTGTAATATTATGCATACATGACAGAGATGTTTGTGGGTAGCATCACTGCAAACCCTCACGAGACCTTACTCGTCCACTGGGGTAACCCAGGGGTTGAAAGGGCTTGTTGCATGAGCTAAATGCAACCGTGATTCCTACGAAAGTGAGTTAGGTGATAGTTTGATTTCTTGCATTTTTCTAGTTTGCTCGAGGACTAGCAAAACATAAGCATGGGGGTATTTGATCATGCATATAATTCAGGGTTTATTAACATTTAAATATGCATGATTTTATGAAATAATGTTTCAAAAACCCAATTTTATGTTAGTTTTTGAGTAAATGTGCTAAAATGATTTAAAAATAGAAATGCATGAAAAATAGTTTTATTTTTACATTTTTATACATATTTTAGTTTTTGTTATATTCATAGTAGTTTAGTTTTAGTTTGCAATTAAAAATGAAATAAAAATAATAATATAGAAAAATATTTTTTTCATTTTAAGTGTTTGTTTTTTTTTTAAAAAGAAAAAAAAAATTTAGAATAGTTTTTTTTAGTTCTTCATAAATAAGTTTTGTTTTTAAATCTTTGAAAATTTTATATAGTTTTTGATTTTTGAAAATTGCAAAAAATAAACACAAACCGGTTCACCCGGTTTGCTTTTTAAAAAAAAAATAAATAAACAAACCGGCTTGAACCGGTTTGCATTTGTTTCAAACCGGTTCCAGCCGGTTTGTTACTTTTAAAAACCCCAAAAACAGGGAGCGGAAGGGCGCCTCCTCCATTCACGCCCAAACCTTCCCTTTCCCCCTCTGTTTTTTCTCTCTTCCCAATTCTCCATTGCCGGATTCCCCTTTACCCCTTCTTCTTCCTCTATTTCTTCTTCCTCCTTATCTTCTTCTTCAATCCGGCGGTGGAGATATTCAGTCCGGCGACGGCGGCGGTGGTGGAGGTCGCCAACAACTTCTTCCCTCAGGTTCACGGTGCGGTGAGTGCTGAGTTCTCCTTTTCTTCTTCTACTTCTTCTTCTTTTTCTTCTTCTTCTTCTTCTTCTTCTTCTTCCAGCAGCAGCAGCAACTATTCATCATCCGGTGGCAAGGAGATCTTCAATCGATGGCGGCGCCTGAAGTGGAAGCCACCTCTTCCTTCCTTTTCCGGTAAGTAATTCCTTCTACTTCTTCTTCTTCTTCTTCTTCTTCTTCTTCTTCCAATTAGTTTTCTTCTTCTTTGTTTTTTAATTCTTTCTGAAGGATAATCTGCTGAATCTTAATTTCAAAAAATAAATAAAAAAAAACAGAAAGAAAGAAAGAAAATAAAACAGATCGGAATCGTGAAGAGTTCCGGTCTGTATTTGAACTCCGGTGACTATCTGAAATTTCGGTGGATGTCTTCTGTTAAAGAAAATCAAAACAGAAAGAAATAAAATTTTGTTTACTCAATCATTTCTGTTTCTAATTGTTTTTCCGATCTTTGATTTTTGTAATTGATGCTATAGTTAAATGAACTTTGATTCGAGATTGATATTCTGAAATTCATAATGTCACCGGATTACAATACTATGCTCTAAAAATTTTTGATCGATCACCTAGATTGATGTCTGTGTTTTTTTTTCGGCGATAATTTTTCCGGCGATCAAGATTGAATCCAATTTGTGTTTGGTTACCTGATTTCAATCAGCTAGAAGTTCAGATTAATATCTGATTTCTAGTGTTTAATACGTCTGATCTGTTTTTAGCCGAACTCTCTTCACATTTACAATGAAAACCTGAGCCTTCTTGAATTGCCGGAACTATCTCTGAATCCATAAACTGATTTTCTGTTCTCAATTAGATCATGTCTGTTTTTTTCTTTTTCATTCAGTTCAGTTTTTCTTTTAAATTTCTTTTCTTTTCATTTTGATAAAATCCTGCTTTTTTTAGTAAATTCATATTCATATTTTCTGTTTTGCAACATCCTGTTTCTGTTTTACATTTTATTTTCTATATTCTTAGTTGACATAGGTCGATTTGCTGTTTTTTTTATCCAAGGATTTCTTTTGTTTTGCTTTAGTCAATATCTTTTACAAATTTGTTTCTTTAGCTATGTCTGTGTAAGTTTCCAGCTTGTTTTTCATTAAGTCATTCCTTGATGATTAAAATTCTTGATTTTACTGTTTTCAAAAGTTTTAGTGTTGTATTTTTCAATATTGTAAGTGCATAGCTTGTTAATAAAGTGTTAATTGTCTTTACTGTTCATTAATTGAAATAATTAGATTTCATAAAGTGGAGTGTTAGTTACTTGTGTTAGTTAAGGTAGTTTCAATTGTCATGGAAGTCTTTTGATAATATTCTTCAGTGTTCTTTAACATTTAGCTAGTTAATATAGGTTTCTATTTCTATCTCTGGTACTGCTCGTGTTCATTTTAATTGTGCAGGATAGCACAGACTGGAGCGGAAGCGATTACGTGACATGAAGTACGAAGAATAAAGCTCTTTTTGTTTTTATTTTTAGAATTAGAATTTTAATTGGGTTTGTAAATATTGCACTTTACGCCCTCTGCGAAGGGTATTCATTTGTTGTAATAGCTAGTTGTGTTTACTTTTCTGAACATTTTACATTTCCATAATTCAGCAATAAAGATTAGTTTAGAATTGTGTGCTTGAATACAAAATATTCCCGTTCCCTGAGTTCGACTCGGTCTCATCCACTAGTGAGAACCGGTTTTTATTATTTGATGCCTGGTTTTCACATGCTTTTCATATAAAAATCTTTTCAAAATTACAACGATTTAAAAGAAGACATCAGAACTGGACTGGGATGGCTTGTCATTTTGCTTGAAAAGTTTTCCCTTTTGACCTCTATGCTCGTTCTTGTCGGGATTAGAACCTCTCAAGCCGTTGCTGTGGTTATTTTTTCCACCTTTATTATTGCTACCATTGTTGTTGCCCCCGATGGTATTTACTGAGAAAGCAACATATACTTTCTTCTTTGTATCTTGGCTGCTCTTTGAGAGCGTGATGCCCTCATATATGCCATTTTCCATTCCCATTTCAAGCCACTCTACTCGCTCTATAAGCTCGATGAAGGATCGCACTGGAGAAGTAGTAATAAGGTTTCTTAGAGGTTGAGAAAAAATATTCAGAATGATAGATAGCGCATGCTCCTCTGAGATTGGATTCCTCATTTTATTGCAAGTAGCTCTCCACCTGCAAAGGAAATTCCTGACCTTCTCATTTTATTTTTGCCTGAGGTTACAAAGATGATTCAGTGTTGGCAAGGCCGCAGTGTTGAAAATAAAATGTTCGATAAATAGATTGACAACTTTATCGAACTCTCGCAGCTTGATAGGATTGATATGTTCCACATACCATTTTGCCACCGTGCCTTACATGCTATGAGGAAAACATCTGAAGCGGGCCCTATTGTCCCTTTTGAATTTGTTGCACTCAACAAAAAACATGGCAAGGTGGGCCTTGGGATTGCTAGTCCCATCAAACTTTATGAATTTTGGGGGAAGATCTTTCAGATTGTCATCCCCTTCAATGCCATCATAGAAATCTTTGCTAGTGTAGACCCTTTTGCCCTTATCTCTAACTTGCAGATCTTTGACCATACAGATCATTTCTTTAAGCTGCACTTGGATTGGATCTTTGACTGAAGGCTGAGTCTTGGGCTTGTTTATTGATTCTGGTTCCTCAATTTGGATAGGCCTTTTAAATTGATACAGAGTATTCTGAAAGAACACATGTTGCTCTTCCTCAGAATCTTCTTCTACTGATTTTGCTTCTTTTGAGGAGTCATCTTATTGATTCTTCTTCTTGGCAATTTTGACGTGCTTCTTCATAGGGTTGCCCTTGGTTTTCCTTTTGGAGGACACCTTCCCTGAACTTGTCCCGGTTGGCTCTGATAACAGTTTTGCTATCATCTTTTGGAACATTAGATACATGACCGAATCAATATCATCTTCGTTCTTCTGACCTTGCCCCTTAGATGAAGTCAGAGAATTCATTTCTTCCATATAACTGCTGCACTTGGGTGGAACAGTCTTCTTCCCGGACCTTGTCTCAACCATGCGACAATGCCAATGTTTTATGCTAGAACAAATAGGATAGTTAGACCGATAAAATTTTTTGAGAAAGATTTTGTTAGGAGGACAATGAATAAGTAAGAATTAGAAATCAAGTTGGCAATTAGAAAGAAGATCCCATTACTAGGGACTGGGCCGCCACAAAAATTGTGACAATTATGTTGTTACCCTTATAAAGGAAGTAAACAACTAAAGGATGCCTTGTTACCCAGGCGTGGTCGTCAACCATGATGAAGATACCAAAAGGATGTCATAAAAATTTGATATAAGGAAAGAATTTTATTGAATAAATGATATAAGATCATAGACAAAAAAGAGGGTGGGTGAACAATTTCCCACCACTCTAGGTAATCAGAAGACACGTTGGGTCCAGGAAAGATGGAAAGAGTAACAAAAGAAGCCCAACTATATTTGACAGCATGGTATGCTCCAAACCACTGAGCAACTTTTAGATCAAATTTTGGAATGATGCTTGATAGAAGACAAGTGTCGACATGCCTTTGCCTTTGCGAGAATCGTTTGATACATCTCTTTGGTTGATAATTCACACAAAAGAATGGTCCAAGCAACTTGTAACGCTTGCCACGCGCATAGGTGTAACGAGGAGGTGACTTCTGTCGGTTAAAGTTGTCCCAAATGATCTCATCTTTATGCAGACTCTCGATCAAGGCTCAGTACTGAGGAGTATGCTATGGCTCTTTGCCATTATATCTGAAAGAGCTGGCTCTCGTTGGCACATGCTGGAAAAACCAAGATTGTAGGGCATAAGTGCACCCTTCCACGAGAATTGCATCACCGAGGGTGTAGCAGGTCAAGCCACAGTAAAGAAAGGCTAAGGCGGCCATGGCAATAGAGAGACAGTTGGCCTGGTGACTTCCCCACCTTTGTAAAAGCTGAACAGTTCCGACATCCATATAATTTTTTCCATCCAGGAAGAAAATTAGCCCCAGGGTGCATAGGATCATAGCATGTTGGATTCTCCCTTGAGCTGCTCTAGACAGAGTATCGACATCCTCATATGTTCCATACTGCTGGTAGAGCTCGAACAGATCAACATATTGATTCCCAGATTCTTCAATAAGTGTCCAAGATCTGCGTCCTGTCATTCGAGCTAGAGCATCTCGGGGATCAAGTCCTCTCGTATTGATTAAGAATTGCTGCTCTATGGGATCATTTGACTGACCAGCTGGTTCAGACAGTCCCATGATATCGATGAACTCATCCAGAAGCAAGGTCATTTCTCCCCACGAAAACCAAAATGTGCAGAAACATGGGTTCCATCTCTGCTAGGGCTTGAATAAGGTTACTATTGATGATCTGTTTGCCCACTATTGATGCTAGTTTCAATCCATAATCATTCAGATGATTCGAGAACATACGAGTGAAGTTAGTGACCCAAGAGTAGTACCACCGGGGAAGAAAATGATTGGTGTTAGAATCCTATGCTCTGAAAGACCTTGCCTTATCTCATATGAGATATGGCCCTCAGGAAAGACAAAATCATTTTGGCTGTATGCCATTGGGATACACTGGCAAATATGAAGAGAGTTAGAACAGGAAGACGACAAGATTTGAAGGAGACACAAGATTTGCTAAAGATGATAGATGGCAGGACCAGATTTGATTGAAGAATCGAGATCCATTATAACAAGGAGGAAAAAGATACATGCCTAACTTTTTGAAAAACATAGGAATTTAGAAAAGACATCTAGAGTTTTGATAAATTTATTCTAAAAATATAGGAAGCAGTTAATAAGGATCGCATAATCAAATTCAAATCACAACAAAGCTGCATAAACAAGGAAGCGCATACAGCACTCCCTAAAGGCTGACTCTACCATGCAATTTTGAAAAGGCTTGTAGGACTCTACCTTAACTCTAAGGGTTTAGATCATCTATGTCCAATCATGATACACCTATATACTTGAGCCGAGGCTCAATGTACATGGCATAAAATATCTTCAGGGTTCTAAGGGTATGGCTCTTCGACATCCTTGAGCACCTATCGATATACTTTGGACTATAGTCTTTAGTACTGACAGAGGGGGTATTAGCCCAGATAAGTGGCCCAGTTATGAGGCTTTGTCCCGAACCATGGTTCAGAGATAAAGCCCAGCAACGTGATGACCGAGACAACATAGGTAGGGGTGTTTAACCTAAGATAGAGCTTTAAATAATAAAAGAACATACACTTTCATACAAGGTTTGCATTCAACACCTAGATTGAGGAGGGTTGTATTTGACCTAGGTCTAAGTTATCATAAATAGACCTCATCAATCAGTCCTATCAAACCACGCCTAAGCCTATATGCATCAATGTCAGCTAGGTCAGATTCTAGGCTCCTAAGTTCATAAATAAAGGTTGGCATTATAGGATAATAACTTAGACAATTGAATAAGACAAGGTGTAAACACCCCAAATTTTCACTTTCATTCACAAACACCTACCTCCTGCCACTGAGACCCACTCTCTACAACCTTCAGGGAACCAGTTTGATGATATTTGATTTTTTTTTCTACCCGAAACTGGAAGTACCTATTTTTACATATTTTATATTCATTAAATTCAAGAGTATATTGTCGGAATGATATCTCCCTAACCAAAGATGTTTTTTCTGATCTTTAAAAAGGAAAATCTTTGTTTTTCTGTCTAGTACTCTTCTATAAAATTTTATGAATTTCTATGGTGATTTGATTCCTAATTCAGGTCTGACACTGTGACAGGTACATGCCCACGGGTAAAAATCACATATGTTGAAGTTATTATGAAATTTTTATATTAAAATCATGTCAAAAATAAATCTTTTTTATTCTATCTCAATTTTAGGGTTATGATAACTATCCATGCCGATTTTGATTAATTTTTTAATTCATTTGATAGGCTATTTGATAAAAATATGAAAACAGGATGCCCCCAAAGTCCCGATCCAAGCAAAAAATCATGATTTTGTGTTATTTTTAATTTTTTTATAGAAGTTCATGTTTTTAGGGTTTGTACATGTTTTTAATCATACAAGGGTGCTTCACACCCGATTTTGTGGTTATTTGATTTTATTTGAGCCTTAAATCCAAACTTTTATCAAAATATTTTTTGAAAACCCTGATTTTAAGGCCATAGTCTTGTTTTCAGGGGTATTTTTGTCAATTTTCCTCAAATTCTGAATTTCAAAGTTATTTATTTTTATTATTTCTTCAATTTTACGTCCTATTTTATTATGTTTATATAAGGAAAAACATGAAAAAAGGCTTATATATGGATAAATCCAGTAATTTCTAGATATTACTGGATAAATCCAGAAAAGCCAATATATCTTCACTAATAAGTTTTCTAGTTTTGTAGGGATATTCAAGGCTATATTTTTCTTTATTTAAATTCAATTAGTGATGTAAATTGTAAATAAATTTGGAATAAGAATTTAAATTCCTGCTTAGATTAGGGTTTGCATGTGCATATAGTTAACTTCTTTATATAAATGTTAATTGTGTGATGGATGATGATTCATGCATATTCAAACACACTATGGTCTACACGAATGACATGTGCACTAGCTTCTAGGGAGTTGGTAAACTTGATTGAGTTCGTATTCATGGTCATAGTCAGAATACGAACAAAATCTAGATTTATCTTCTTTTAAGCCACAATCAGCCTACACTCTTAGGCTATTTTCAAAATAATTGCATATTTAAAAGTTTTCTAAATTCTTTTCTCCTTTTAGAATCAAGTGGGTTATATTCAATCCATATCTATGGCCATAGTCAAGGATATGTAGAGAATTTAATCCATGGAAATTCTATACGGCACAAATTTGTTTTTTCAAACAACTTTCTCAGAAATCTTTTCTCAAAATCATATTCATACATCATTTAGGTTTAGATTGCATCATGAAAGTATTTCACAGGGCTACACGCCCCTTTCTTTTGTTTGATTTCCCCATTTCATTTCAGGAAAATCGTTTTTTCTTAAATTTACCCTGATTTTCCTTAAAATTGATTTTCTCAAAACCCTTAGTTTTTCAAGGATTTCTCAAGTATTTTCCAATCTCAATTCATAATTTTCCAAGTTATATTCTCAATCTCAAAGTTTTAATCCAAAGAAATCAAGTTTTTCCAAAGTTATTTGAAATTTCTTCAAAAATTGATTTTCACAAAGCATTAAAGATTTCTTTAAAAATCAGTTTTCCTTTCTTCAGAAATGTTTTCCCAACCATGATTCACAATTTTCAAAGGCTCATATTTTCCAAGATTTTTTTAAGTATTTCAAATCTCTGAAGCATACATCATGTTTTCATGTCTGCATTTTCTGAAATTCATAGCATGTGCCTGATTCTTTATGCATTTAGGAAATAGAACACGATTTAGACAAGTTGAGCAAAGCAAAGCACGAGATTTATCCTTGATTCAATTACCCCTGGTAAAGCTGCCAGGAACGGTTGAACCTCGTACCGACAGGCGAGTCCTATTCTTCAGAATTATCCTGCATTTTAAAAGGGAGGCGAGTTATTTTCAAAAACTTTTTCAAAGGTTAGTTTGACTTGCAAAAGTAAAATTTTACAATGATAACACAAGGCATAAATTCAATCAATTTGAATACAAGTCCCATCTCGGTCGACAAACTGTATCCATGCAAAATTTTCACTTTACAATTCAACTGACCTTTTGAAAAGTTTTTTAGAAAACTCACCTTAATTTTAAAAAATACGAGAAAAACTTAGAAGATGAGACTCGCTTGTCAGTACAAGATTCAACCGTTCCTAGCGCTTTAACCAGAGGTAATTGAACCAAGGATTAAACGATTGTGCCTTGTTTGTTCAAATGCTTAAGAAATTATTCTAAATCCTAGAATGTATAAAGAAACATACATATGACATGAGTTTTGAAAAGAGTTAATGAAAAAACATGATGCATGCTTGAAATTCTTGAAAAAAACACTTTGAAGAAATTTTGAAGAAATATTTTGAGATGTTTTGAAATTGATTTTTTTAAAAGATCAAATGACTGAACATGTGGCCTGGTGAGCCTCCGCAGGATGAGCCTAAGTCTAAATGATGCATGGATGTATACTTTTTTGAAATCGAGAAAAGAAAGCTTTTACAAATCTCCTTGATTTTGAAATTTGCTTGATGAAAAGGAGTTTTTGTGCCTTATAAAATTCAATAAAGATGAATTTGTCACATATCCATGACTATAGCCATAAATATGTTTTAAATTCATCTTATTAAATTCTAAAAGGAGGATTTGAGAAAATATCTTGAAAACCTTTTGAAACATGCAATAAATTTTTTAAATAGCCTAAGTGTCTAGGCTTTTTGTAACTTAAAAGAGGTTAATAAACTTAAATTTCATTCATATTCTGACTATGTCCACAAATACGAATTTCACTAAGTTTATTAAATTCTTAGAAGAAAGTGTACATGACATTCGTGTTTCACCATTATAGACTTTAAAAAATATGCATATGTATGACAAACCATAGCAATTAATAATGATAAATTAAACTATGTGCTTATGCAATCCTAAACTATGCAGAAAAATATTTTTTTACTATTTTTGGATTTTTCATTATAATTTACATTGATAAATTGAATAATAAAATAAAGAAAAGAAAAGAAAATACAATCTTGAACCTTCCTGCAAAATTAGCAAACATGTTAATAGAAAAATGTAGGCTTTTCAGGATTTATCCAACAATATTCGAAAATTTAGGGATATTATCCTCAAATAAGCCTTTTCTCATGCATTCATAAAATAAAATAAACTAAATAAAATAAAAGATGATGCATGATTTAATAAACAATAAAACCAAACTGATTATAAAATTAGAAATTCGAAATTGAAAGTGAAATGACCAAAATACCCATGAAAGCTGAAATTAATTGCAAAACAGTGTTAAAATGAGGGTTTCAGAAAACAGTTTTGAAATATTTATAATCCGAAAACCAAGCGAGTTTAAAATGATGTCAAATAGGGTAGAGAGCACCCTCACATGATTAAAAAAATAATCAAAATATAAAAATATGAAAACTATTTATGAAAAGATGAAATAAACAAGAAAAAGATCGATTTTGCCTGTATTTCTACAGAACAGGGCTCTACAAGAAATCAGTTCTTGGAAAATAGCAAGATAAAATATCAAATAACCTTTAAAAATTATGAAAATTGACATAAACAATCCTAACAACCCTAAAAATAGCATACAATCAAAAAATAAATTTAATGAATATGCTGGAATTAAAAAGTAAAAACAAGTTGCTGAATAGGCTATTCTGTACCTATCACGGTTTTAGATCTGAATAAAATATCAAACAGAAATAAAAATTCATGAATTTTTTTAGAGATAAATTAGACATGACAGTGAAGAGATTCTTTTTTACAAATCAGAAAAATCATCTTCGGTTAGGGAGATATGATTCTAGCAAGATGCACCTGATTCTGGATAATGCCTGACGATTCAAGAAAAATAGATTATGATTCTTGATTAAAATAAAATAGCAAATGATCAGCAAAAATCACAAAAATCACACAAAAGACACTGGACAAGCAGACGGATAGGTCACTTTTTATGGATCGAAGAGATCATCTTCGGTTAGGGAGATATAACTCCGACAAGATGATCTTGGATCTAAATAATGCCTAACGATGTAGAGAAATAGGTTCTGGTTTCAGGATAAAATAAAATATCATAATACCATTAAAAATTACCAAAATCACATGAAAAAAACTAGACATGTAGAAAAAGCAGCCATTTTTTACAGATCTGAAAAACAATCTCCGATTAAGGAGATATGGCACTGGCAAGTTGAACTTGATCATGAACAATGGTATAATGGTGCAGAAGAACAGGTTCTAGGTTTTGGCTAAAATAAAATAGCAAATCGATATAAAAAATTACTAAAATCACCATAAATAAACTAGACATGCAGACAAAGAGATCTCTATTTACAGATCTAAAAAATTATCTCTGATTAGGGAGATATGATTCAGGCAAGTTGACCTAGGTTCTGCACAGTGTTTTGACAGTGCAGAAAATAGGTTTTGACTTTTATTTTTTAAAATACTTCAAATGACATGATAAAAATATAAAAAAAAAAATCAGAATTTTGTAGACAAATGCATGAACATCTCATAAAAATTTCAGTTTGAAATAATAAAGATTAATATATGAAATAGCAATGCTAACAGGAAGACCAGGATCAAATATCTCAATGCATGAGCTATTAAACATGATAAACCTAATTTATGCATGCATAAGCAATAAAAACGTGAGATCAAGCATCCATGAACATGCAAATGATGAAAAACAAAATAAATAATGCATAAATAAATAAAATAAAATAGCAAAGTATGGAATATATTTGCTATAGCCGATTGAAGAGATCATCTCCGGTTAGGGAGATATAACTCTAGCAAAATGATCCTGGATTTGAATAATGCCTGACGATACAGAGAAATAGGTTCTGGTTTTGGGATAAAATAAAATAGTAGATGACTATCAAAAATCACCAAAATCACATGACAGAAATTAAACGTGTAGATGAAGAAGTTACTTTTTACAGATTTGAAAAATGATCTTCGGTTAGAGAGATATGACTCTGGCAAGTTGAACTTGATTATGAACAATGTCATAACAGTGTAGAAGGATAGGTTCTGGGTTTTTGCTAAAATAAAATAGCAAATCGATATAAAAAATTACTAAAATCACCATAAATAAACTAGACATGCAGACAAAGAGATCTCTATTTACAGATCTAAAAAATTATCTCTGATTAGGGAGATATGATTCAGGCAAGTTGACCTAGGTTCTACATAGTGTTTTGACAATGCAGAAAACAAGTTTTGACTTTTATTTTTGAAAGCACCTCAAACGATATGATAAAAATATAAAATTTGGTCAGAATCTTGTAGACATAAGTATAAACATCTCATAAAAATTTAAACTTGAAATAATAAATGTTAATATACAAAACAGCAATGTTAACAGGAAGACCAAAATCAACTATCTCAATGCATGAGCTATTAAACATGATAAACCTAATTTATGCGTGCATAAGCAATAAAAACGTGGGGATCAAACATCCTTGATCATCCATGAACATGCAGATGATGAAAAATAAAATAAACAATGCATAAATAAATAAAATAAAATAGCAAAGCATGGAATATATTTGCTATAGCCAATTGAAAGAGGGATTCGACCTATGAGAGGTTGAATCTCTATCTTCTTGTTGGCTGAGATAAAATACAACAACTAAGATCAAAATATATGAAAGAAAAACATGAAAACAAGAGTTTACCTGCAGCTAAATGGATTATTGATGCCATCATATGAAGATCAAATGAAAAGGAAGAAGAAAAGAGCAAAAGAGGGGGCGGCACCATGGAAAAAGCAAGAAAACAAGAAAAAAATAAACAAGAGAGAGAAGAAGATTTTTACCTTGGGTTGGAGGAGAAGAGAAATAAGAAAAGAGGAATTAAGAAGAGGGAGAGGGCTGGATCATAGCATAGGCTCGACGTCCCCTCCTTTTCTCTATTTATAATGCTCTCATAACAAAGAAAGAAGGAGGAGAAGAAAGGAAGGAGAAAGAAAAGAAGAAAAAGATTTGGAAAGTTTAATAACTTGGAAAAAGGAAAGACTAAGTAAAAAGAAGGGAAATAGAAGAGGAAAGGAAGTCGACTTCCCTAGTGGGGTCCACTTTGGCATTATTTTTTATTTTTATTTTTAGCCTAAATAAGATTTTAACATAAAAAGAATGCTAAAAATTAAAACAAAAATTAATAAATGCAAAATACTAACCAAAGTGCAATTAAAACACTAAAAAAGGGAAACTAATAATTGGGAAAACTCTAGATGTGGCACCACCTTGATGGGCCCCATCTAGATTAGATTGGATCTAATATCCATGCTGGATCTGAAATCCAAATCAATAGACGAGTTTGGATCTGGATTTGGTACACATAATTTTTTTGGAAAAGATATTTAAAATACCAAATCTTGAAATTTGGAAGCACTAGATTTAAAATGTCATTTTCAATCAATTTTGAATTTGGGTTAAGGACTGGATCGAAAGAAAATTTTGAATTCAGATCTGGATCTGAAGCTTCAAATGACAGATGCATTTGGATCTCAGCCGATGAGCTCGATCCATGCTAAAAAATGATAGACAGATCTTTGATCGATGATAAACTTGCCAAAATGAATCATGACATGATAAACAAATGAAATGGATCTTGGATCAAGTGGATCCTAGATCAAAGATAAGATTAGAAAGTGGATCCTGGATAATAAATGATTGGATCCTGGATATCTGATGAGATGATCTAGGTTCTGAAAACAAATTGGACTCTGGATATAAATAACAAAGTGAATTGGATAAAAGATCCATGTCTAAACTAGAAAATGGACAATGGATATCAGATCCAATACTGGACCGGATTTGATATCAAATATCCAAATTGAAACATGGGTTGGATCTCATGTACAGACAAAATATCAGATAATAGAAATTGATCTGAGTCCGGTCTAGAAAATACCCCTTGCTTAGAATTGGGTTGAACTGTCCCTCTGAATAGAAATGATTTTGTCCTGTAGGGTGAAGAGTGACACTTGGAAAGTGAGGTTTGAACTGGTTTGAATAGGGTTGAACTGGATTCTAGAGTTTCTAAACTCAGGTGAACTAAGAAAATACTATCTTAAGTGGATTCTCAGACCTGATGATTGAAAACAGACCAATTCTAAGAGAAATTCTTGAAGTCTGAGACCACTTGAACTCCTGATGAGCTCAAGTTAGATACAGGAGAATAGAATTTATTAGAATTAACTAACTTTGGGATAATTAGCTTGAATTTAAGCTAGAAATGAGCTCATTTCACCAGAAATGAATCAGATTTAGCTGAAATGAATCGGGTTTACTCATCATGAGCTCAGAGGAGCTAGAAATGACTAACATTCTAGTTCTTCTAAGCCTAAAATGAACTTGGTTGGGTGTAACTGACAAAGATCTAAGATAATAGAATTTACTAGAATTAACTAACTTTGGGATAATTAGCTTGAATTTAAGCTAGAAATGAGCTCATTTCACCAGAAATGAATCGGATTTAGCTTAAATGAATCGGGTTTACTCATCGTGAGCTCAGAGGAGCTAGAAATGACTAACATTCTAGTTCTTCTAAGCCTAAAATGAACTTGGTTGGGTGTAACTGACAAAGATCTAAGATAACCTAGGGGTAAAATGGTAATTTTTTGACAAAACAGGGTGAAATGACACCTAAACTGGAATGGACCTAGGGGTTAGACTCCCACACTGTGCTACAGAGGCTGGCATCTGTGAAAGGGGGTGTTTAGAAACGAATTTGGAAAATTTGGGGTGTTTACAAACATCCACAATCAATAAATGTCCATTACAATCTTTGAATTAAACAATATTTGAGTTTTTCAAATTAAACAATATCAGAGTCTTTGAGGACTTGTGAATGCTCTCAATCTAAAACACAGTAAAAATGAGAAAAGATCTGGCTCAGTTCCTACCACAACCTCTCACCATCGCATGGACCTTTATTTGCTACCTGAAAAATATTTAATAATTATAGGGTCAGACTAATAAATCCTCAGTAGGAAAGTGCTATTTAATACACATAAATTAAAACACGCATGCAAGAGCATATTTCAATACTCACATGTTCAAACATCAATTAACACGCTAAGGATACATGTGATGCAATGCTTTACAGGACTTTCAAACATTTATTTACATAATTCTTTTCATCAAAAGCAATCACTGAACCATAAACATTTAAAATATGCATGAACAGTTAAGAACACATGCACTTACCATTGCGAATTCGAATTGCATGCATGAGTGACTTTAACATCTTTAATTAAGTCTTTTTTTTAAATAATGCATGCTATGCCTAATTAAATGCACATTCACTTTATGTTTTAGTTCTTATCCCTGTGGATACAAACACAAGCAATAACATGGATCAAGGCCATGGCACAGGCAATATTTTCAAATAATTGTGGCTTTAGCCTAGCTGGGTACCATTCACTACTGTTGGGTGACAGACAACTAGAGTGAGAGAAGCTCCCAACACCACCATCCTGACGCATCAGTCTTTACTCATAAGATTCTTTTCCTCTACATTGCAGTATAATGTGGAGGTTCTCATATCTTCGTAGCTAGGGAGGAGTAACCTTCCATGCACAAATATGGTATCCATGAAGCCAGAATAGTGCCACTTACCCTCTTCTTGTAAGCATCAGTGATTAGTGTTATATGTTTAAACTCATTTATTTCATTGATTCCATGTTACACTCAATTAAATCATATTTACACAATTCAAACCCCTTCAGGGCTCTTGGATGCACATGCTTCAAATAAGAGACAATACTTATGCGTCAATGTATTTTTCTAATTTTATATTCATTTAAGTACATGCAACGGTCATACAAAATTTAGCATCCACATTCATTTACAATACATGTTCATTTCGCATAGTTCAAAAGTAAGTGGCGATAAAGCCAATTCATGCATAACCATTTCATTCAATTGTACATAATCATTTCAATCAATTTGTTCCCCATCCCGCATAACAATTATGTTAACAGTAGATATGCAGCACAATACGGTTTGCAAAACATACTCGAAAGCTATAAAAATATCGCATGTGTTTGCTAACTGAGCCTTTAGTCGGTTCAGGACCCACCAGACCTCAATTTTGTCCGACTGTTACAACTATCATAAAAAAAGTGCACAGTCATTGAACCGAGTTGAAATTTTTATAGGTTTTAGATAATTCTGTCAGCTTTCCGATGCCATAAATAGTTCATAAAAAATCCTTCAAATAAGGGAGATATGATCAGTTTGGTGCACACCTATACTTTTTTGTTCCGACTATCACGGTTCAGTGCTCATTCTGAGAAGTTTCACATATTGTGTAAAATTTTGTTAGCTTTCCAATGCAATAAATCATTCATAAAAACTCCTCCGGATGAGAGAGATACGAATGATTTACCGATCAGGTGTCAGGCCGAAAATACGTAATAGCGGGTTATATGCATTGGGGTGAGAAGAAATAGGCCACCCGAATTCATATTTTCATTTTGTTTTTCACAAGAACTCATCAACTAAAATCTTAAAAATATCAGTATATCATTTTTACATAATTCTTCATAAAAAAAATTCATTTTCGCTATCGTTAAGCTAGAAAATCGATCCGTCTTCCCGAACACTATTTCCTCATAAAATAATTTTGGTATTTTCACAATTTCAAGCACAGAGATGCATATTTTTTCATGACAAAAATAACAAATTCTTGACAAGCAGCATGCGACCTGCATAAGAACATTAGATCACAAATTTTAACTAATATTTTTGCAAGAAAGCAATAAATTCTTACCCTACTTTAATTCAAATACGGTTCTTGTTTCTCAAAACTCATAATGCATGATATATATAAATTTATTCATTTCTTTTTCAAGTAGATCATTCTCTCTATGAGATGAACTGATTTTTCCTTGGGAAAACCAGATTAAACCCCTCTTAACTCATCCAAATCAGATTTTACGAAAATATTTCTTTTTGACGACTTGATAATTCGATTTTGGGCTAATCGGCTAAGCCCGATTTGCCCGTGTTCAAACCCCATAGTCATTTAGCATATTTTTTTTCTTTTGTAGGGTTTAATTTATGTTTTTTATCATATGTATAGGCGTGAATACACTACTGATCTGAAGTGTATGCACATATATTATTACTAAAACAAAATTTTGATTTGAATCCCAGAAAACCCAATTTTTAAACAAAAGTGATTTTTGAGAGGAGTTTTCTTTTGAAAACCCTCTTTATTTGATTTTCAACAAATCCAACACCAATCTCATGCATGGGGGGTTTTTGTACAGGGTTTGTTTTATTAAAAATTAGAATAAACTCAAGCCTACGAGTTCTGATTTATGTGTAGAGAATAGAACCCCCTACCTTTTACGCAAAAATACTCTAAACCAAAAAAAGTGATTCTCCCAAGCAAACCAACCGTTCGCTTTGTGTGGTGGCTGCATCTATAAGATCAACCCGCTCCACCAATGTACGTAGGTTCACCTCTTAGCTTGCACAAGCGAGAAACCACAAGAAAGATGAAAGAAAAAGAAGAAAGAAGAAGCAAGAGGGAGAAGGAGAGGTGAGAGAGAAAACTCAAAATAATTAGAAAAGGGGCAAATAAGGGGGGGGGGGGTGGGGGGAGGGGAGGGGGTGAGCCCCTCCTTCCTTTTTGTAGCCTATAGGGATTAGATCAAGGGGATGGGCTAATGTCAAGCCTTGATCTAATCCACATCCCCTTTTCCTTTTGTCTAATTATTTGTTTTCTTTTCTTTTATTATATATATTTTTTTCACATCAAGGGGGTCAAGTTTTATTTTATGTATTACATCTAATGTATAGTATATAATAGGTGTTAACAAGGGCTGGTAGACACCCCCATATGGGGTTTCAACCTTTTCATATGTCTAATGTCAAACTTGTTTACTACTTTGTCAAGCCATTTTTTCTTTCTTTCTTTCTGTTTCCCTATTTCTATCTTCCTTCCTTCTTAAATTTCCAGCCCCATCCTAGAAAGATCTAGGATGGGACGTCCCCCCCCCCCCCCCTTTGGGAGGCTTTTGCTTAGATTTTTAGTAAGTTTTGACTCGGTTTCACATGGTTAGATTTTCAATAACTTTTAAAACCTTTGAATTTTAAACTTTAACTTAGTTTTTTTTTCCTTAAGTCAACAACGAGGTGCCACATAGGATGGGATGACCCACCTATGGACCTTTACCATTTACTTCAATTTAGTTAAATTAAATTTTTCATTCATTTTAATTATTTTCCTAATTAACTTTATTTATTATTTTAGATTTCCTTTCTTTCAAAACTACATTTTAAATTTAAATGAAATGCCTCTAAATACAAACCAAATTATTTTCAAATACACATGAAATTCTTTTAAACCATGTTTTGTCTAGCTTACTGTTATCATGCTAGATTTTACTTTCGCAAGTCAACTGACCTTTTGAAAAAGATTTTGAAAACTCACCTTCGTTTTAAAAAATATAGGAAAATTTGATAGAGGGGACTCATCTATCGGTATGAGGTTCAACCGTTCTTGGCACCTTAACCAGAGATAATCGAACCAAGGATTGAACAATATGTCTTGATTTGTTTAAATGTCTAAGAAAATATTCTAAATACTAGAATGTAGAAGGAATCAAACACACATGTGATATAATTTGGAAAAGAAATTTTGTTGAAAACATGATGCATGCCTGGAATTCTTGGAATTTCTTTGAAAATGCTTTGAAAGGAGATATTTTGAGAAAAATGGTTTTTGAAGAAGGAAAATCCAGATGATTGAGCATGTGGCCCTATTATGCCTCTTTATTCTAAGTGATGCATGAATGTAATTTATCCAAATTCGTTTTGGAAAAAGATTTGAGAAAAATCATTAAGAAATCTCCTTTGTTTCAAAATTTTGTTTTGTGCAAAAAGAGAAAGGGTTTTTTTTTGTGCCTTATAGAATTTGAACAAGATAAATTCGTCACATATACCTGACTATGGCCACGAATATGTATTGAATATACCCCATTGAATCCTAATAGGAGGGTTTTGAAATATGCAATGATTTCTGAAGATGACCTAAGAGTGTAGACTGTTTGTAACTTAAAATAAATTAATAAATCTAAGTTTCGTTCGTATTCTGACTATGGCCACAAATACGAGCTCTAATGAGTTTATTAATGTCTTAGAAGAAGGTGCATGTGCCATTTATGTTGACCAATGTGGAATTTGGAAAGTGCATATGCATGACGAATCATAACAATTAATATTGAAAATAAACTATATGCTTATGCAATCTATCTATACAGAAAAGTAAATTTTTGTTGTTTTTGGTATTTGATTATAATTTATATTGAATAATTGAATAATAAAATAAAGAAAGAAAAGAAGGAAAATAACTTCTTGGACTTTCCTATAAAATTATCAAACATGTTAGTAGAAATATGTAGGCTTTTCAAGATTTATCCAACAATATCTGGAAATTGAGGGATTTTATCCTGAATAAGCTTTTTTCCCATGCATTCATAAAATAAAATAAACTAACTAAAATAAAGGATGATGCATGCTTAAATAAAATATGAAATTAAACTGATTACAAAATTAGAAATTCAGAATTGAGGGCAAAAGAACCAAAATACCACTAAAAATTGATATTAGTTACAAAACAATGTTAAAAATCAAGGTTTTTAGAAAACGGTTTTGAAATATGCCTAATTCAAAGAACAAATGAATTTAAAACAATGTTAAATCGGGTGGAGAGCACCCTGACATGATCAAAAAAATAATCAGATGCCAAAAATACAAAACTATTTATGAAAAAGATGAAATAAATAAGAAAAGAACAAATTTTCCCGTATTTTTACATAACAGGGCTCCTACGGGAATCGGTTTTTGCAAAACAGTAAGATAACATATCAAATGACCTTCTGTAAACACCCCAAATTTTCCTCATCTATGCTTAGACAACCCTCATGTGAAGGCCAACCCTGTTAGGTCAGTGTAGGAGTCAAACCTCGAGTTAGTTTCAGAAAATCACCACTTTACCCATTTTCACTAAGAAAATTACCATTTTACCCTTAGGTCATCTCAGACCTCAGTCAGTCGGAGTCAACCAAGCCCATTGGTCAGTTCAGAACAGTTAAAATATCATTCATTTCAAGCTCATCTGAACTCACAATGAATAGATCATTTCCATTTCTGACCATTCCTGCCAAAATGGGATCATTTCTTTATAAATGAGCTCATTTCTCACTCAAACCCATGCCAATTATCTCTGAGTCAGTCATTCTCAGTTAGTCATATTCCCCAGAGTCTAACTTGAGCTCACCAAAAGTTCAAGTGCTCCAGTTTCAGTTCAAAACCATTTTCAAGTGTCTAGGAGCCCATTTTAGCTCGTTTCAGCTGAAATTGAGTTGAGTTCAGTCATTTGAGATAGTGTTCGAGCTTTTATTTTAGTTCATATCAGTATTACTGACCTTTGTTTTAGCTCAAACCCAACTCAGGTTCGTAATTCACTTCACTTCAATGACCATTCCGTACCATTTCTCTAAAAATGACAGCTATTCTCGAAAATTTAGTTAGAGAGTTCAGTTGAGTCAGTGTCTTGTTAGTTCATTTGAGTTCTGAAACTCTAAAACCCAGCTCAAAACCCTGATTTTTAGTGTCACTCTAGCTCGGTGGAGTCCGAAAACCATTTCGCAAATTTTATCAATTTTAACACTTTTTGAACTGATACAAGTGTCAATCGGGGTCTAACATCCAAAATTCTTCATTCAGGGTTAGCATTTCGCATATCATTTCTCAACATTTCATCACATTTCATTCCATTTTCGAAGTCTAGGACTCCAGTTTTATAAATTTCAATCCAGATTGAGTTCTAAAAGTTTTCAGAAATCAATTTCAAACCCTGGGTTTCCAAAATTGACATTTTTACCCTCGAAAGTCTAAATTTAGAAATATTTTCTCAAGAAAAATAATCTGGATTTATTTCAAACTCAAATTTTCAAATTCTACGTTGGATTTGCTTCGCAACGGGGTATTGAACTTCAAAATCCGAGCTTGTTTCAAAAACTGCCAAAAATAACTCGTTTCATCCAGAAATTTTCTAAAAAGACCATTCTACCCCTATGATTATCAAAATGAATTTCAAATTTAGAAAGAGCGCCCACTCTGAGATGGCTCTTTCATTCTCATTTTAATAAAAAAAAAAGATTTTATCTTCTCCTTTTCTTTTTTATTTCTTTCATTTTTTTATTATTTTCTTTTTTTTTATTTTTATTTTTATTTTATTTTATGAGAGGAGGTGGGACCCACAAGGGGGTCAACCAGCCCCCTCTCCCTTCCTCTTTCTTTCCTTTTTCCTTCCCCATTTTCTTCTTCTTCTTTTTCTTCTTCTTTTCTCCTTTTCTTTCCTTTTTTCTTCTTCCCTTTCTTTTTCTTCTTTCTTTCCTTTTTTTTTTCTTTTCTTCTTTTCCTTCTTCTTTCTTCCCTCTCCTCTCCCACGTACGTGGATTTCTTCCCGCCCCCCTCCCTCTTCTTCTTTCCCTATTCTTCCTTCCTCTTTTCCTTCCTTTTCCCTTCTTCCTTTTCTTTCCTTCCTTCTCTTCCCCTTTCTTTCCTTCTTTCTTTCCCTCCTTGCTTTCTTTCCCCTTTCCTTGGTCCAGCCACCATAAGACCCATCCACTTACCTATTCCCAAGGGCATTCACGTATTACACAGACCTCTCCTTCTCTCCCCTCTCACAAAAGCCATCTCCCATTGAAAACTTAGGAAATTTTTTTATTTTTTTCTAAGTTTTCAACCCAAAGGATCACATGGCTTCTCACATTGACGTCTCTTCACCAACAGCATAGCAGCAGCCCCTTTGAGCACCTCCCTTTGATCTCTCTCAGCCCATTCACTAAGCTTCAGTCCTTCAACATCAACCGCCACCGACATCACCACCTCCAACTCCCCCTTGTTGCAGCCACTAGCCTTTTGCTCCAGTCGGCAACTCCAACTAAGGTGCTTCCACAACCTTCAGCACTTCCATCTCCAACCTTCAAGCAGCATCTTCTTCAACCTCGAAGTCGCCATCTTCAGTTGGTATCGCTCCACCCCTTTACAGCAAGAAAGCATTGCTCCTTTCCTCGGTAGCAACTACAATAGCCTGGACGTTGATCCCTCTAGCTACTTCAAGTTGGTGCACGCCAAACTCCAAGGAACATTCAAGAAGAATATTTAGTTATTTTATTTCTTTTCTTTATTCAATTCAATGTAAAAATCAATGTTATAACGAATGGCAAGTGCACAAGGTCTTATGGAGTTTATAAACTTGGTGGAATTTGTATTTTTGGCCATAGTCAGAATACGAATGAAACCTAGATTTATGATCTTTATATTAGCCACATTCATCCTACACTCTTAGGCTAACTTCAAAAATGCATTGCATTTCTCAAAACTCAAAAGGATTTCCCAATTCCTCAATTGAAATATTTTTCAAATTCATATTCATTCATTCAATTTCCATTATTTCCAAACTCATTTCCCAATTCCATTTCAGAAAAATTGATTTTCCCAAGAATTTCTAAGTCTTTCTCAGGATTTGATTTTCTCAGAACTCTGGATTTTCAGATGAGATTTCAAAGTCTTTCCCAAGTTCAAAATCATGATTTTCCAATATTTCCACATTCTCAATTCCATTTTCAAATCTCAAAATCGATTTTCTCAAAGTCCAAGTTTTCCTGAGAATCTATTTCCCATTTCAAAAATCATTTTCCAATAAATTTCCTGAATTTTTCAATATTCTCAAATCCATTTCCTCAGAAAAGCAATCCAAATCTCAAAATCGATTTACCGAAAGTTCAATTTTTTTTTTAGAATTCATTTTCCAATGTAAATTTCTGATTTCCAATGAGATTCAATAATTTTCCTAGGAATTCCATTTTCAAGCACTTTTTTAGTCATTTTCCAAATGCATTTCAATTTTCCAAGCAAACATCATATTTTCTCAAACTTGTATTATTTTTCAAAATTTCATAGCACATGCATGATTCTCTGTGCATTCTAGGAAAATAGAGCATAATTTAGATAATTTAACTTAGTCAAAGCACACATTTGATCCTTGGTTCGATTACCCCTGGTAAAGGCGCCAGGAACGGTTGAACCTCGTACCGACAGGCAGATCCCATTTCAAGGAATTTTTCCGCAAATTTTCAAAACGGAGGTGAGTAATTTTCAAAACTTTGGTCGAGTTTGACTCACAGAATCGTTTCTCTCACTCATGCAGAGGGAGGGGGGGAAAATTTTGCGATGATAACACCTTCAAAAATCATGAAAATCAACATGGACATTGTTAACAACCTTAAAAACAACATATAATTGAAAAATAAATTTTATTGAATATGCTGAAAATAAATATTAAATTAAAAACAAAAATAGGCTATTGAATAGGCTATTTTGTATCTATCATAGTGTTAGACCAGAATAAAATAATAAACAGATATGAAAATTTATGAAATTTGATAAGGATAAACTAGACATAATGATGAAGAGTTTCCTTTTTACGGATTGTAAAAATCATCTTTGGTTAGAGAGATATGATTTCAACAAGATGCACTTGATTCTGACCAATGCTTAATGATTCAAGAAAAGTAGATTCTGGTTTTGGGTTAAAAGAAAATAGCAAACAAAATGAAAAAATCACCAAAATCGCACAGAAGAAACTAGAATTGCAGAAAGAGAGATCACTTTTTACTAATCGAAGAGGTCATTTTCGGTTATAGAGATATCACTCTGGCAAGATGCTTCAAGATCTGAGCAACGTCTGACAGTTCAAGAAAAAAAGGTTCTGATTTTGGATTAAAATAGAATAGCAAACGATTGTAAAAAATGACAAAAATCACATAGAAGAAACCAGATGTGCAGATGAAGACACCACTTTTTACAGATCTAAAAAATGATCTTCGGTTAGGGAGATATGACTTCTGCAAGTTGCTCCTGATTTTGTATAGTGTTTTGATGGTGCAGAAAATAGGTTTTAGTTCTTGAATTTATAAATGAGTCATCAGATCTCGAAAAATCGTGAAACTTTTCTAAATTCATGAAAACATATAGATATAATACTCATAAAAAATTCAGATCAAAATGATAAAAATATGCACATAAAATAGCGAGGTTGATGCTTGGTCAGAATCAAGATTTATGCAGGATTGTCAAACAAGATTAAAGAACTTAATCTAATGTGCATAAAACAAAAAAAAAACACAGATACAATATTTTTTATTTTTCATTTTTTATGGATGAAATAATATAAATCTAAATCTAATATGTTCATAAATAAAATAAAATACAGAAAATAAAAATGGCATGGGATTTTCTTTGATGCAGCCAATTGAAGGTGGGATTTGATCTATCAAAGGTCGAATCTCCATCTTCTTATTGGCTGAGATAAAATCAATAAAGAACATAAACAAAAATTCAAAAAGAGCAAGAGGATGAGGGTTTACCTATGGCTGGATCAGCTATTGATGCTACTACATAGAAAAAACATTAAAGAAGAAGAAAAAAGGAAAGAAAAAGGGGCGGCACCATGGAAAAAATAAAAGTAAACAAGAAAAGGGGGGGAGGGTTTTACCTTGGGCTGGAGGAGGAGCCAAGGAAGAGAGCACCTCTGTTGGATGTCCACCCTAGAGGCCCTATTTATAATATTTTTTTGGGCTGGAGATAGGACTTCTAGATGGTTTTTGGATTAACAATTAAAAGTTTTAAAAATTTTGGAGACTAGGGGGGGGGGATTTCCCTAATTGAGTCCTAATTCAATTTATTTATTTTTGACTTTTGACTTTTCTTATTTCAAACTATTTGAAACTCTATGGAAACATATCCAAATGTGGCACCACCTAGGTGGGCTCCACATTTGATTTTGAAAACAAATTAAAGGTTTTAAAAACAAAGTTAAAAATAAAAGGATAAAATCACAAGTTAAAAAGTGAAAATAGAATCCTAAATCAACTAAACTTTTGAAATAACAAGAATTAGAAAATAAAATGAAGAGAGAAACTATTATCATTGCAAAATTTTACTTTTGCAAGTCAAACTGACATTTGAAAAAGATTTTGAAAATAACTCGCCTCCGTTTTTAAAATTTTTATGAGAAAGGGAATCGTCTGTCGATACGAGGTTCAACTGTTCCTGGCACCATAATCATGGGTAATCGAACCAAGGACCAATCATGTGCTTTACTTTACTCAACTGTCTAAATTGATGTTCTATTTCCTAAATGCACAAAGAATCAGGCATGTGCTATGAACTTTGAAAAATGCAAATTGAAAATATGATGTATGCTTCAAATGTTTGAAAATATTTGGAAAAGGGGACACTTTGAAAGTCATGATCCATATCTGAGAAGTATTTTTTGAAAATCAATTTCTGAAGAAAAATATATCTTTTTGAGAAAATCGAATTCTGAGAAAACTTTAGAGATTTTTGTGGAAATCGATTTTTCAGAGTTTTGAACTCTTGAATTGGGAAAAAATGAAGATTGGAACACATTTCTAAAGAAAAGCAAACTTAAAAAATTGTGACTGAACTTAGAAAAGCTTTGGAAAATTTCTTGAAAAAACAAGGGTTTTGAAAAAATCAATTTTGAGGAAAATTCAAGATAACTTGGATAAAATCGATTTTTCTGAAATGGATTTGTGAAATAACCCTACAAGGATGGGCGTGTGGCCTTGTGAAATCTTTTTATGATGTAAATTAAACCTCGATGATGCATGAATGTAATTTGAGAAAATATTTTCTGAAGAATTTGTGGAAAATCTTTTACGAAAGAATTTTTGTGCCTTATAGAATTTAGACGAAATAAATTCTTTACATATCCCTGACTATGACCATGAATATGCATTGAATACAATTTATTTTATTCTAAAAGGGGAAAATACCTAGAAAAGTTTTGAAAACATGCAATGATTTCTGAAATTACCAAAGAGTGTAGGCCATTTGTGGCTTAAAAGAAGATAAATCTGGATATTATTCATATTCTGACTATGGCCACAAATACGAACTCAATCGAGTTTACCAACTTCTTAGAAGCGAGTACACGTACCATTCATGTAGACCATGGTGAATTTGAATATTCACGAATCATCATTCATCACACGAATCATATTATTAAAAATAAACTATATGCAATGCAACCCTAATCTAAGCAGGAAATTAAATTCTTATTCCAATATTATAATTTACATAAATAATAAATTAAAAAAAAGAAAAGAAAATAAAGGAAAATACACTCTTGAGTATCCCTGCAAAATTAGCAAACTTATTAGCGGACAAATGTCAGCTTTTCTGGATTTATCCAACAATATCTGGAAATTGGTAGATTTATCCGAATATAAGCCTTTTTCCATGCTTTCCTGAAATAAAACTCAATAAATAATATAATGAATGATGCATAATTGAATAAATAATAAAAATAAACAACTTTGAAATTTGGAATTTTGATAAAATAACTAAAATACCCTTAAAAACTTACTTTTATTGCAAAACAGGGTTTCTTAAAAAAATTATTTTTTATAAAACACTTAATCTGGGGATCAAACGGATTCAAATCAACACCAAATCGAATGGAGGGTACCCTAACATGATCATGAACATGATCAAACCCTAAAAATATAAAACTTTTCATAAAAAATTAGAATATTAGAAAAATATTGATTTTTACACGTGTTTTGCTTGAATCATGACTCCTCGAGCATCCTCTTTTTAATGAAATAAGCAAATTATGCATATTATAAAATTGACAAAAATCAGCATGAACATTTCTAATAACCCTAAAATTAAAATACATTAAAAAATATGTTTTTGGTATTATTTAAATATAAAAATTAAATAAAGAAAGAAAAATATATAATTTTGCCCATGGGCGTGTACCTATCACAGTGTCAAACCCGAATTGGGTATTAAACAGTAATAAAAAATTATAAAATTTCACATGGAGAAACTAGACATATGAACAAAAATAAACTTTTTTACATATCAGAAAACGCATCTTCCGGTTAGTGAGATATAGTTCCGGCAATATACGCTTGATTCTGGCGAACGCATAACGGTTCCAAAAAAAGCAGTATGATTTTGGTTTAAGTAAAAATATAAAACAGAGTTTAAAAATTACCAAAATCACACTAATAAAACTAGACATGTATCTAAATTTGTGGCTTCTTATGGATTAGAAATACGATCTCCGGTTAGGGAGATACAATCTACGTAATTTGAACAAAGTCTTAAATAATGTATAACAATCTCCGAGAAACAGATTTTATTTCTGGTAAAATAAAAATTGCAAACGACCATAGAAAACTCTGAAATTTTCACAGAATATACTAGACATCTTGACAAACGCACTTATTTTTACATATCATCGATTGAATCTCTGATAAAGGAGATATTACCTCAACAAACCATCTCTGATTCCATATAGCGTTTTCACAATGCAAGAATAAGAGTTCAGTTTATAATTTTTTTAGATGAGTTAAAGAACTCAACATAATCTAAATTTTTTATTGAAAGTCACTGACACACACATGATTTAACCCTAAAAAAATCAGATTTTATTGACAGAAAAATGCATATAAAATAATATTGTTCCCCCGTGGCCAGAATCAAGATACATATATTATCGATAAAACACATGAAATACCTTAATCTAGACATGCAAAATCATAAAAAAAATGTATGAACAGTGCATGGATCATGATTTAATATTTAAATAACTGAAATAAATATGATCATGATAAATCAAATAAAAAATTAAGGGATACATGGTTGAAAGTTTGATTTAGCTTTTGAAAGACGGATTTGATCCATATAGGAATCGAATCTCATCTTTTCTTTGACATTAACATAAAAAATGATAACCTAAACTATTTCAATGGATTAAAAAAGTAAAAATCATCCTCACACAACATTAGATAATATTCTTGCATCATCTTCACTGTTCTTGAATGAAAAGAAAGCTAACATCTAATATCAAGGGGGCGACAATGGCTAAAATGCTAAAAAATAATAAAAATAATGAAAGTTAGAAGAAATCGTACCTTAGGGGCTGCAACAATGGAGGAGCTTTGGAAGGAGAGAGAGGATGCTGGAGGAGTGTTATCATCACAAAATTTTTCCCCTCCCTCTGCGAGAGAGAGAAACGATTTTGCGAGTCAAATTCGACCAAAGTTTTGAAAATTGGTTTTGAAAATTACTCACCTACATTTTAAAAATTTGCGAGAAAATTCCGTGGAATGGGATCCGCTTGTCGGTACGAGGTTCGATCGTTGCTGGCTCCTTTACCAGGGGTAATCAAACCAAGGATCAATTGTGTGCTTTAACTTGACTCAAATATCTAAATCATGTTCTATTTTCCTAGAATACACAGAGAATCAGGCATGTGCTATGAAATTTTGAAAAGATGCAAGTTTGAGAAATATGATGTTTGCTTGCAAAATTGATATATACTTGGAAAATGATTGGAAAAGTGTTTCAAAATAGAATTCCTGGGAAAATCATTGAATTTCATTGGAGATCAGAAATTTGCATTGGAAAATGGATTCTCATAAAAACTTGGACTTTGAGAAAATCGATTTTGAGATTTGGATTGCTTCTCTGAGAAAATTGATTTCTAAAATGGGTTTGAGAATTCTGGAAAAATCAATTTCATAAGTAATTCAAGGACTTTGAGAAAATTGAGTTTGGGATTTGAAAATGAAATTAAGAATGTGGAAATCTTGGGAAATCATGATTTGAACTTGAAAAATACTTGGAATCTCATTTGAAAAACTCAGAGTTCTAAGAAAGTCAAATCCTGAAAAAGACTTATAAGATTTTGAGAAAATCGATTTTTCTGAATTGAAATTAGGAAATGAGTTTGAAAATGATGCAAATTGAATGAATGAATTTGTATTTGAAAGATAATTCTTTGAGGAATTGGGAAAATCCTTTTGTAATTTTGAGAAATGCAGTGCATTTTTTGGAGTTCTGAATATGGCTAATGCGAAGATTACAAATCTGAGTTTTCTTCGTATTCTGACTATGGCCAAAAATACAAATTTCACCCAGTTTGTGAACTCCCTAAGAGCTTGTGCAGGTGTCATTCATGTCAACCATAGTGGATTTGGAAAAATGTGCATGAATAATACATAAGATATTAAAATTTACAAAAATTAAACTATATACAATGCAGTCCTATTCTAAGCAGAAAATATAAATCTTATTCCAAATATTACCACTTTGATATTACATTGAATTGAATAAAAAAAATAAATAAAAATATTCTTCTTGAATATTCCTGCAAAACTAGAAAACATGTTAGCACAGAAATGTAGGTTTATTTGGATTTATCCGAAAATATTGGAAATTATCGGATATTATCCAAATGTAAACCCCGATTCATACCTCCCTAATATAAACATGAGAAACATATAATGAAAATTCAAAGAATAAAACTTGGAAATTCAAAATTGGAGTAAAAATAATCAAAATACTCCTAATGACCTTGAAATCAGGGTTTTCTATAAGAATTTTTATAACATTTGAGAATAAAATCAAATAAGGTTAAATATAATATGATGTAATATGATGATATGCATGAAAATATGGAAAATTGAAGTTTGGAATTTTAAAATTAAGCTCAAAATGACCAAAATGCCCCTGATAACAAGACTATGGCTTTGAAACCAGGGTTTTCTGAAATAAATTTTGCAAAGGGTTGAAATATGAAATGCAAATGATATTGAAATTAACCCTAATATGATATGATATGCTTATTCACATGATAAAAACCTTAAAATGGCAAAAATATCACAAATTACTAAATTTGACTTGATTTTCGCTTGATTTTTGCCTCTGAATTTAAAGATTGACTGACACACAAGACAAATGAGCTTGAAATTGAGCCAAATTTGGCATGGACACCCAGACTAACCCTAAAAACAGAATAAAACTCAAAAATCTACATTTTTGATATTTTGTTAATATAGAAATTAACTAAAAATTCTAAAAATCAAGATTTTGCCTAAAACTCTAAATCTAAACTGAATTTTGGGTACTAAACTACAATAGAAATCCTCCAAATTTTATGGGGTGACACAAGACAGTTAAGCAAAGATTTTTTCTTTTTACAGATTCTGGTTTTGACCTATGGTCGGAGCTTGACAGCTCCGGCAAGTCGGATCAGAATTGGACGACTTTGGAATTTAGGGCAGACTGACAGGTTTTGGGAAAAATTATGGGGAAAATAGCAAGTAGTAAAGAAAATGACTAACAATTTGGGAGAATGTCCCCGACAAACAGAGGAACAATTCCTCTTTTGACTATTTTGGGATTAGATGAACGATTTGGATGGACATAGAGATTTATTAGACCTCTAATTATGATAAAACCTAACTAACAGGGATTTGTCTAAGAAACTTATAAAATCTAGAAAACTAGGAATTTGAACCCTAAAAATCCTAAAATTCTGGGAAATTATAGAGAAGTTCACTAGAAACAACTCCACTACTGAAGATTTTGACATCTGACCTTCAGATGGAAGCATCACAGCTGATTAGGGTCGGTCTAGACCCTAACGAGGAGAAATCAAGATTTTCACAAGGGTCTAGAAAATTTGATTTTTGGCAGGAACCAAATCTTCTTAGAAAAATCTAGGAAAATACTAAAAAATAATGGGTTCTAACAGGGATCCACTGTATTTTTGGGGAATGAATTGGATCTCCCATGGTGGAGATCTAAGATCCACAAGTCTGCTAAAATAGGATTCAGAATTTCCAGAAGGGTAAAATCCCGGTTTGGGATTTGATTTATTAGAGAGGGTTCCGAAACTCAAATCAATCCAAAATTTTGATTGTAAATCACAGATAAACAATGATAGCTATCATGAATTTTCTAAAAAATTTAAACAAAAATACTTACATGAAATAACAGTTAAATTTTGCATAAAATCAAAGCCTAAGTTAAACACTAATAAATGCAATATTAAATGCTTATGAAATAACAAAACCATTCTAAATACAATATTAAGAATAAAATCTACAAGACAACATAAAAAAAAAGAGAATCAACATGGGATATGATTCATTTTTTATGTTGGCTATCAATGGTAGAGGATCCGATCCATGGATCGGACGGATCCTCCTCTCTTACATAGCAAAGCACAAAATATATGTAAAAAAAAAAAGACAATCAAATAACAAAAATTTTGACAAAATGAAGGATCTTACCTTGGAAAGGGTGGCCTTATTAGATTTGGGGCTGGTTTGCTTTGAGGTGGAAGGAGGCTACTGTCACCAAGGGGGATCCGAAGATAGTTGGAGACGGTGGTTGCTTCAAAACTTGAAGATGGCGGCTACAAGGGCTGAAGGATGGTCTCCACGGTTGGAGATGTTCTGCGGCAGTGGGGTTGCACCAACTGGGGGCTGGAGCAGTGGCTGGATTAGTTGAGGAAGGTGGAGCAACATTGATGATGCCGCTGGAGATGCTAAGATAACCAAGGAGGCTACAATGGTATTGCTGGGATGCTGCCTCGGTGTGGTGTAGCCTTGAAGATTGAAGGTGTTCCTTGTTGGAGTGGTGGAGCCGAAAGTGTTGGTGTCACCTGAGTTATCGTCGCAAAATTTTTCCGTCTTCCCTTCTCTTGCAAAAGAGAGGGGAAAACTACTTTCGCGAGTCAAACTTGACCGGATTTTGGAAATTGTTTTGAAATACTCGCCTCCGTTTTTTAAAATAGCAGGAAAATCCATGGGATGGGGTTCAACCTGTCGGTATGAGGTTCGACCGTTCATGTCGCCTTTAACAGAGGTAATCGAACCAAGGAGCAAAATTGTGCTTTGACTTAGTTAAATTATCGAAATCGTGTTTTATCTTAAATGCACAGAGAATTCAGGCATGTGCTATGAGATTTCGTAAAATGTAAGTTGAAAAAATATGATGTATGCTTAGAAAACATTTGGAGTTTGAAAAGCATTTCTCAGAAAATCAGTCTCTCAGGAAACTCAGATGAAAGGATTTGAAAATCACCAGAAAGTTTATGATGATATGAGAAAATTCTGAGAAAGTGGAGAGAGTTCTTGAGAAAAGATGAACATTTGAAAAGAAAAATATTTGTCAGGGAAACTCCAATTTTGAAAACTTTCTTTGGAAAATGATTGGAAATTCATAAAAAAAATCCTTAGGAACAGGAAAAACAAAACTCAGGAAACTGAAATCCTGAGAGTATTAGACTTGAAATATTTGAAAATTGATTTTGATTCTTGAGAAAGATGAGAAATTCCTTTTGAAAATGAATCTTAAGAAAGAATATTTTCTAGGGAAAATCGTGGGAAAACTTGACTTGAAAAATTCAATTTTGAAAATTTTAGAAGTTTCTTGAGAAATTGATTTCCATAGAATGAAATTTTCTTGAGAAAATCATGAGAAAAGCAAATGATGCCATGATGCAGATGATCTGAATGTATGAATGCACTTTGGAAAAGATATCCGGAAAGAATTTATGAGAAATATGCTGGAAAATGTGTATTAAGCCAAAGTAAATTCTTCACATATTCTGACTATGGCCATGAACATGTTCAGAGTTTAATTGAGTTAATTCACAATATTTTGCAAAATTGGAAATATGATGTGTAATTTTGAAGATAGCCTAAGAGTGTAGGCTCGGTGTGACTAGTAGAAAGATGTTGAATCTGGGTCTCGTCCATATTCCGACTAGGGCCGTAAATATGGATTCCACCGAGTTCATCAACTCCCTAAGAGTTGGTACACATTTCATTCATGTTCATACGCAATGATTTTCTAAATAGAATGCATGAGCCACATAATCATGATATTGCATGAATTCAAACTATATGATATGCATCCCAGTCTAAGCAAGAAATTAAACCTCTTATTCCAAAATTTACAATATTACATCACTAATTAAATGAAATAAAAAGAAATTGCAGACTTCAGCTCCTTCTTTTGAGTGTCCCTGCCAAACTTGAAATGAGGTTAGTTCAAATATGTGGGTTTTTCCAAGATTTTCCAATAATATCCAGAGATTATTGGACTTAGTTGGATATAAACCCTATTTTCATACTTCCTTGATATTTGAAATGATGTAAATGCAATAAAATCCAGTAAGAAATAGTTTGAAATTCAAAATTGTGGTCAAAATGACCAAAATACCCCTAATATTGAAGTTATACCTTTAAAATCAGGGGTTTTTTGAAGGAATTTTGGTAAAATTTGAGATTTTGAAATTTGAATTGAATCAAATGATAATGAAATGCATGATGAGACATGATGACATGATGCTAAACGCATTAGGACTAAAAAAATCAGAATTTGACATTTGCAACTTAGCCAAAATAACGAATTTCGCTTGTTTTTCGCTTGGATCAGGGTCCCGCGGGGCCCTGTTTGGATGATACGACTAAACCGAACATCAAACGATTTTCAAATATTGTCAAATTCAGTATGAGACATTCCTTAACCTTTATAAACAGCCTAGAATGCTAAAATTCATGAAATGATATGGTTTAGATGCAAAATTTTATAGAAAATCCTAAAATGGGCGAATTTCGCCTACGGGCCCGAACCAAATATAGCATTTAATGTGATAACGCAAAAATACCACCATAGAAACGCCTGATATTTTTCAGACTGCTAAATGACATGGAAATGAACAATTTTGGCTTTTACAATTTTGGGATTTGAACTACGGTGAGTTGGGTAACGTGAATTTGGTTCTAACGGAGGTAAAACCAACCTGTTCTGATGTAAAATTGAATGAAAAATAGCAACCGACAATAGAAACTCCTAAAACTTAAATGAGTAACTAATGACATATGCAGGAACAACTTTAATTTTTATGGATTTTGCATTTGGTCAATAGTAACAGGGATAAAAATGTGATATCCTATGCATAAATCAAAAGGACAGATGAAAATGTAAAAACAGAAGCCTGAGATGAAAAATACGAAACTGGTATGAAGACTATTCTAAAACTCACAAAATTTCTGAATCAAACAGAATACATCCTGAACATGAATTTCATCTTTTACAGATTTGGATTTAGAGCAATATCCAAAGAGAACCAATCGACCTAAGTCGATCCAAAGCCTCAGAGACTCAAATCAAGCTCTGACACGTGTCCCGAACTCTCAGATTTTTTCAGACATCAAAAAAATTCATAAAATTCTGAGAACATCATGTTAAACACTAGACATCATCTCGAGTTCATGGCATTTTTTAGATCGAAAATCGGATCCCACATGAGGGAGATCTCGATTTTATAAGTCGGAAATAAATCTTAAAAATGTTTCCCGGGTAACAAAACCCAACTGAGCATTTCGAACTTTAAATGAAGTAAATGAGTTCAAATCATTCCGATTTTTTTGCAGATTGTTAAGGACACCTAATGTCACATACTGTGATTTTTTTAGCATTTTTAACAAAAAATAAATACGTGAAATAATGAGTGGACTGACTGACAAAACAGGGAATTACAGAAATAAAGCAGAATGCATAAAACATCAAATAAATTCATAGAGCATGCTATTTTAATGAAACAAAACATAAATATACCTTATTTTAATGCATGAATATGATGAAATGCAAAAAATTGAATCAAGAAAGCATAAAAAAAATCTTTTGATATATGTCATTTTATGAGAATAGCTCGATCCATCCATCGGATGAGCTCTTTCTTCAAAACGACAATACAAATCAAGGCAATGGTATTGCTATGATAAAATCGTTTAGAATAGAAGTGCACCTTGCGTTCTCCTGCAGTTTTGGAACTCCCGAAGTGAGCAGCTATGAATGGCTTCTCTCGTCCTTCGATACGGGCTTCAAAAGGTTCACGAAAATCGACCCACACGCTTAGGTCGAGCTTGAAGTGATGCGAGCAAGACTTGTGCTTCAATGCACTCTCTCAAATGAGCCCAGAGGTGGCGTGAATTCAGAAAAGCTAAAATCGAATTCTACAGAAAATCTTGATTGAAGTTCAAAATCCAAAGAAGCCTCCTCTCACTGGGCATGGGCTAGGGTATTTATAGAATTTTTGGAGATTTTGAAATTCAAACAAAATGAATCTGGACCCTCCATGTGGCGCTAGCTCAAGGTATGTCATTTTGGATTTTTGAAATAAATAAAATACATTTTTTGTGAATATGACACCTCAGCTGGATTTGAAAATTTTCAAAATTAAAGTTTGCTTGATTTTCTCTACAGGAGTTTCCTAAATGGCACCACCTCAGAGAGTGCTACCTTGGAGTTTGAAATTCAAAGCTTTGCTTTTCTGGAAGAATGACAGACTGCCATGTGGCACCATCTCAGGGCATCCACATTGACATGTGTCAGAAAGAAAGGCAGAGGACTCAGATGGTGCCACCTTAGAGGGAGTTTGAATGTTTGAAATTCTGCTTTTTCTGGAGGAAGCAGGGACAAACATGTGGCGCCACCTCAGGGTGGCTCCACACTGCCATGTGTCAGAAGGTAGGAGCTGAGGAAGCAGAAGACGCCACCTCAGAGGAGTTTGAATATTTGAATTGTTGCTTTTTCTGAAGGAGGCGGAGAGTGACATGTGTCACTTGCTTTTTCTGAGAAAAGCAGAGAGAGACATGTGTCCCTTGCTTTTTCTGAGAAGAACAGAAGGTGACATGTGTCACTTGATTTTTCTGAGAAAAGCAGAGAGAGACATGTGTCCCTTGCTTTTTCTGAGAAGAGCAGAAGGTGACATGTGTCCCTTGCTTTTTCTGAGAAGAGCAAAGAGTGACATGTGTCACTTGCTTTTTCTGAGAAAACCAAAGAAAGACATGTGTCCCTTGCTTTTTCTTAGAAGAGCAGAAGGTGACATGTGTCAATCTGCTTTTTTCGAGGAAAGCAGAGAGCGACATGTGTCCCTTGCTTTTTCTGAGAAGAGCAGAAGGTGACATGTGCCAGTCTGCTTTTTTTGAGGAAAGGAGAGAGTGACATGTGTCGCTTGCAGGAGGAGTACTTCAAGTGGCGCCACCTCAGGGGAGACAAACTCTGCTTTTTCTAGACAAGGCAGAATATGACACGTGGCGTCTCAGGTTGGCATTGGGATGACACATGGCAAGGGATGAAGGTGGTCGACATTGACACGTGGCATAAAATAAAGAGGTAGCTAATGACATGTGGTGCCATCTTAAAGTGGCCCCACACTGACATGTGTCAGAGGATGGCAGGAGAGAGAAGGTGACACATGGTGCCACCTCTGGGTGAACCCCATGTTGACACATGGCAGGAAAATAGGAGGGAGAAAATGGTTCAGTGGCGCCATTCTAGGGACAAGGCTCCTACATTTTTGGGTTTTTCAAAATACAAATTTTTCAGAAGGAAAGCCTATGTGGTACCATCTCGGGGTGGGCCCCACATTGCTTCTTTATTGAAATAAGGCAAGGAAGTAAAAACCTCTTTTTGGAATTTTCATAAAAACTTAGACTAACTGGCAAATGAGAAATACTTGGCCTAATTGCAGAAATTTTGAAAAGAGGTGGCCCCTATAGGGCGATTTTGTAAAAGAATGATATTTGAAATTGCTGACAAAAGGGTAAAATCTGGGACAGGATTTGCTACATTCGGAGCTTCGTCCCCTTCTTTAGGCAAAGCTGATCCAGTGGATAAAATTGGAAAATCCAAATTGAAAACTATCCAGATTGTTTTCCTGAGAAGATATTTTGAAATTCAGAGTCTTGGGGGTAAAATGGGAAGACTAGACAATTTTGAAGACCCAGGGTTTTGAAATTGATTTTGAAAAGAGTTGTAATTCGAATCTGGATTGAAAATTTTGAAATCGAGAGTTCTGGACCTCGAGATGACATGCTGTGCAGTGCAGTGATATGAAATGCTCATGAAATGCTATGCAATGACATGTCTTATGAAATGTAATTTTGAACCAATATTTGGAGATTTCCGTCTCCTATCAGGGATAAAACTTTGAACATCTGAGCTAAAATAGGAAAATTTTGTGAGTTGCAGATGAAATTAGGGCTTTTGCAAGTTTCAAGCTCAGAAAATGACCATTTTGCCCTCCAGTGATCTCAGAGGATGGATGATGATGCTTGGTGGAAATATCGGGGAGGTGAGTGAAAATTTGGGGTGTTTACAACCTTGAAGATGCTGGAGGTACCTTGTTGCTTTGATGGAGTTGGAGCCAATGGCTGGAGAGGAGTTGCAGTTGGGTGATGGAGCCGGTTAGAGGGAAACAACTATGGGATGTGTCCTGAAGGTGGTGAAGAGGGGGGTTGAAGGTGCTGCCAAGAGGTGAGAGAGAGAGAAGAGCTGCTGAAGAGAGTTTTTTGGGCTAGGCATGTGATGAATGTGAGAGAGATGGGGTTGAAAGGAGAGAGAAGACCAAGAGAGAGAGAAGGAGGTCACGAGTTAGTTTTAATTAAAAAGGAGAACTTAGGTTTTAAAGGAATGGATACTTAGGGCTTGAGAAGGGAATAATGAAAGAGAGGAGAGGTGTACGTGAATGAGCTGGAGTAAGTAGGGAAAGAAGGAAAGAAAGGGAAGAAAGAAGGAAAGAAAAGGAAGAAAGGAAAAAGGAAAGAAGAAAGAAAGAAGGAAGGGAGAGAAGAGGGAAAGAAGAGAAAAAAAGGAAAGAAGGAGAGAGGGCTGGTCGACCCCCTTGTGGGTCCCACCACCTCTCATAAAAAATAAAAAATAAAAGAAAAGAAAAGAAAAGAAAAAGATTTTTTTATTTTCTTTTTGAAAACTCGAAGTGTGACACCACCTTGGAAGCGGTTCCATATTTGTTTTTGAAATCCAAAGGGTAAAATGGTTTCTTAAAAAAAAATTGGACAAAATGAGCTATTTTTGGCAATTTTTGAAACGAGCTCAGAATTTGAAGTTTCGCACCCCGCTGCGAAGCAAATCCAGTTTAGAATTTGAAATTTTGAGTTTGAAAGAAATTCAGATTGTTTTTCTCGAGAAAATATTTCCAAATTTAGAATCTTGGGGGTAAAAATGTCAATTTTGGAAACCCAAGGATTGAAATTGATTTTTAAAAACTTTAGGACTCAAATCTAGATTGAGATTTTCAAAACTGGAGTTTTGGATCTCGAAAATTAAATGAAATGAGATAGAATATTATGAAATGATGGAAAATGATGAGAAATGATATGAAATGCCACGCGAAATGCTAACCCTGAACGAAGAAATTTGGATATTGAACCCCGATTGACAATTGTACTAGTTCAAAAAGTGATAATTTTGATAAAAATCGCAAAATGGTTCGAGAAATGGTTTTTGGGCTCTACCGGGCAAGAGTGATATTGAAAATTAGGGTGTGAGCTGGATTGAACTGAAATGAACTGGATTGAGCTGGGTTTTAGGGTTTCAGAATTCAGATGAACTTACAATATACTGACTTAATTCAACTCCTGAACTGAATTATCAAGAAAAGCTGCCATTTTTAGAAAAATGGTCACTGGAGTGAAGTGAGTTAAGAACACGAGTTGGGTTCGAGCTAGAATGAAGGTCAGTAATACTTAGATGAACTAAAATTGATGCTTGAACACTGGCTCAACTGACTGGACTCAGCTCAATTTCAGCTGAAAAAGCTGAAATGGGCTAAAATGGGTTCTTAGACACTTGGAAGTGGTTTTAAACTGAAACTAGGGCACTTGAACTCCTGGTGAGCTCAAGCTAGACTCAGAAGAATACGACTGACCGAGAATGACTGACTGAGAGACAATTGGCTTGGATTTGAGTGAGAAATAAGCTCATTTCTGAAGAAATGATCCCATTTTGGCAAGAATGGTCAGAAATGGAAATGATTGGTTCATCGTGAGCTCAGATGAGCTTGAAATGACTGATATTCTAACTGTTCTGAACTGACCAATGATCTTGGTTGACTTCGACTGACTAGGGGTCTAGGATGACTTAGGGGTAAAATGGTAATTTTCCTAATGAAAGTGGGTAAAATGGTAATTTTCTAACACAGACTTGGGGTTGGACTCCTGTACTGACCTACCAGGCTTGGCATCCACACGAGGGGGTTGTCTGAGAATGGATGAGGAAAAATTGGGGTGTTTATAGATGCCCCTCTTTGCTACTAAGTCGGTTTAAGGCCGATCTTAGTGGCAAAGAAAAACACACCAAATTTGGGCTATAAAAATGCCCTAGTTAGAAGGATCTGACTGGATATGAAGATTAGCCCTGATGAAAATGGTAGATATGAAATAGAAAATGACAAAGAAAGATTCACTTCATAGAAGTGAAATTCAGGTTTTGCCCTTAACCTAGATGAGACGAGAAATATCTCATGTAGAAACGAGGCTCAGGCTTGACCCTTAATCTGGCCGGGAAATGAAATACCCCATCAAAATGAGGCTCAGGTTTAACCCTTAACCTGATCGAGAAATGAAATACCTCATCACGATGAGGCTCAGGTTTAACCCTGTAAACACCCCAAATTTTCACTCACCTCTCCAACATTTCCACCAAGCATCAACATCCAGCCTCTGAAATCGCTGGAGGGCAAAATGGTCATTTTCTGAGCCGGACCTTGCAAAAGTCCAAATTTCATCTGCAACTCTCAAAATTTCTCTAATTTTAACTCAGATGTTCAAAATTTTATTCCTGACAGGAGACAGACATCTCCAAGTCTTGATTCAAGATTGCATTTCATAAGACATGACATTGCATATCATTGCATGAGCATTTCAAATCACTGCATTGCACAGCATGTCATTTCGAGGTCCAGAACCCTTGAGTTCAAAATTTTCAATCCAGATTAGAATTTCAACTCCTTTCAAAATCGATTTCAAAACCCTGGGTCTTCAAAATTATCAATTTTTCCCATTTTACCCCCAGGACTCTGAATTTCAAAATATTTCCTCAGGAAAACCATCTGGATAGTTTTCAATATGGATTTGAGTCACTTCACCTCAGATTTTGCCCTTTTTGACAATTTCAAATATCTTTCTTTTACAAAATCGCCCTACAAGGGCCAACTCTTTCCAAAATTCCTGTTTTGCCCATTAGTCCAGATTTTATGAAAATTCCAAAAAGAAGTTGTGGTTTTATCCTTATTTCAATAAAGAAGCAATGTGGGACCCACACTGAGGTGGTGTCACACAAGCTTTCCTTTTGAAAATTTGAATTTTGAAAAACCCAAAAATATAGGAGCCTTGTCCCCTGGATTGGTGCCACTTGTCCTTTCTCTCTCCTCTCATCCACATGCCACGTGTCAGTGTGGGGCTACCCTTCAGAAGCCGCCACATGTCATCCCATTTATCTGCCATGTGTCATTTCAAAGACTACCAGGAGATGCCAAGTGTCATAGGTTGTCCTGTCTAGAAAAGTGGAGCTTGTCTCCCCTGAGGTGGCGCCACTTGAAGTGTGTCTCCTGCAGGGGACACATGTCAACCCCTCCTTCCTTCTAGAAAAGTAGCCTGACACATGTCTCTTCCTACTTTTCTCAGAAAAGTAGGAGACATGTGTCACTCCTAAATTCCTACAGAAAAAGTAGGCTTGTCTCCTCTGAGGTGGCGCCATCTGGAGTGTCTCCTGCAGAGGACACATGGCAAGCCCTCATTTCCTCAGAAAAATGCAAGTGCCATGTGTCATTTTCTTCTTTCTTCAGAAAAGCTAGAATTCAAATAT